>NC_092148.1:88041947-88341947 GCF_045791955.1 Oncorhynchus clarkii lewisi | reverse complement strand
AAAGAGATTTACAGTTACCCAGCATAATGTCTGTATCTGGTGTCACAAAGAGATTTACAGTTACCTGGACTAATGTCTGTATCTGGTGTCACAAAGAGATTTACAGTTACCTGGACTAATGTCTGTATCTGGTGTCACAAAGAGATTTACAGTTACCTGGACTAATGTCTGTATCTGGTGTCACAAAGAGATTTACAGTTACCTGGACTAATGTCTGTATCTGGTGTCACAAAGAGATTTACAGTTACCTGGACTAATGTCTGTATCTGGTGTCACAAAGAGATTTACAGTTACCTGGACTAATGTCTGTATCTGGTGTCACAAAGAGATTTACAGTTACCTGGACTAATGTCTGTATCTGGTGTCACAAAGAGATTTACAGTTACCTGGACTAATGTCTGTATCTGGTGTCACAAAGAGATTTACAGTTACCTGGACTAATGTCTGTATCTGGTGTCACAAAGAGATTTACAGTTACCTGGACTAATGTCTGTATCTGGTGTCACACAGAGATTTACAGTTACCTGGACTAATGTTTGTATCTGGTGTCACAAAGAGATTTACAGTTAGCTGGACTAATGTCTGTATCTGGTGTCACACAGAGATTTACAGTTACCTGGACTAATGTCTGTATCTGGTGTCACAAAGAGATTTACAGTTACCTGGACTAATGTCTGTATCTGGTGTCACAAAGAGATTTACAGTTACCTGGACTAATGTCTGTATCTGGTGTCACAAAGGGCTTTACAGTTACCTGGACTAATGTCTGTATCTGGTGTCACAAAGAGATTTACAGTTACCTGGACTAATGTTTGTATCTGGTGTCACAAAGAGATTTACAGTTACCTGGACTAATGTCTGTATCTGGTGTCACAAAGGGCTTTACAGTTACCTGGACTAATGTCTGTATCTGGTGTCACAAAGAGATTTACAGTTACCTGGACTAATGTCTGTATCTGGTGTCACAAAGAGATTTACAGTTACCCAGCATAATGTCTGTATCTGGTGTCACAAAGAGATGTACAGTTACCTGGACTAATGTCTGTATCTGGTGTCACAAAGGGCTTTACAGTTACCTGGACTAATGTCTGTATCTGGAGTCACAAAGAGATTTACAGTTACCTGGACTAATGTCTGTATCTGGTGTCACAAAGAGATTTACAGTTACCTGGACTAATGTCTGTATCTGGTGTCACAAAGAGATTTACAGTTACCCAGCATAATGTCTGTATCTGGTGTCACAAAGGGCTTTACAGTTACCTGGACTAATGTCTGTATCTGGAGTCACAAAGAGATTTACAGTTACCTGGACTAATGTCTGTATCTGGTGTCACAAAGGGCTTTACAGTTACCTGGACTAATGTCTGTATCTGTTGTCACAAAGAGATTTACAGTTACCCAGCATAATGTCTGTATCTGGTGTCACAAAGAGATTTACAGTTACCCAGCATAATGTCTGTATCTGGTGTCACAAAGGGCTTTACAGTTACCTGGACTAATGTCTGTATCTGGTGTCACAAAGAGATTTACAGTTACCTGGACTAATGTCTGTATCTGGTGTCACAAAGAGATTTACAGTTACCTGGACTAATGTCTGTATCTGGTGTCACAAAGAGATTTACAGTTACCTGGACTAATGTCTGTATCTGGTGTCACAAAGAGATTTACAGTTACCCAGCATAATGTCTGTATCTGGTGTCACAAAGGGCTTTACAGTTACCCGGACTAATGTCTGTATCTGGTGTCACAAAGAGATTTACAGTTACCTGGACTAATGTCTGTATCTGGTGTCACAAAGAGATTTACAGTTACCTGGACTAATGTCTGTATCTGGTGTCACAAAGAGATTTACAGTTACCTGGACTAATGTCTGTATCTGGTGTCACAAAGAGATTTACAGTTACCTGGACTAATGTCTGTATCTGGTGTCACAAAGAGATTTACAGTTACCTGGACTAATGTCTGTATCTGGTGTCACAAAGAGATTTACAGTTACCTGGACTAATGTCTGTATCTGGTGTCACAAAGAGATTTACAGTTACCTGGACTAATGTCTGTATCTGGTGTCACAAAGAGATTTACAGTTACCTGGACTAATGTCTGTATCTGGTGTCACAAAGAGATGTACAGTTACCTGGACTAATGTCTGTATCTGGTGTCACAAAGAGATTTACAGTTACCTGGACTAATGTCTGTATCTGGTGTCACAAAGAGATTTACAGTTACCTGGACTAATGTCTGTATCTGGTGTCACAAAGAGATTTACAGTTACCTGGACTAATGTCTGTATCTGGTGTCACAAAGATATTTACAGTTACCTGGACTAATGTCTGTATCTGGTGTCACAAAGAGATTTACAGTTACCTGGACTAATGTCTGTATCTGGTGTCACACAGAGATTTACAGTTACCTGGACTAATGTTTGTATCTGGTGTCACAAAGAGATTTACAGTTTCCTGGACTAATGTCTGTATCTGGTGGCACACAGAGATTTACAGTTACCTGGACTAATGTTTGTATCTGGTGTCACAAAGAGATTTACAGTTACCTGGACTAATTTCTGTATCTGGTGTCACAAAGGGCTTTACAGTTACCTGGACTAATGTCTGTATCTGGTGTCACAAAGAGATTTACAGTTACCTGGACTAATGTCTGTATCTGGTGTCACAAAGGGCTTTACAGTTACCTGGACTAATGTCTGTATCTGGTGTCACAAAGAGATTTACAGTTACCTGGACTAATGTCTGTATCTGGTGTCACAAAGAGATTTACAGTTACCTGGACTAATGTCTGTATCTGGTGTCACAAAGAGATTTACAGTTACCTGGACTAATGTCTGTATCTGGTGTCACAAAGAGATGTACAGTTACCTGGACTAATGTCTGTATCTGGTGTCACAAAGGGCTTTACAGTTACCTGGACTAATGTCTGTATCTGGTGTCACAAAGAGATTTACAGTTACCTGGACTAATGTCTGTATCTGGTGTCACAAAGGGCTTTACAGTTACCTGGACTAATGTCTGTATCTGGTGTCACAAAGAGATTTACAGTTACCTGGACTAATGTCTGTATCTGGTGTCACAAAGAGATTTACAGTTACCTGGACTAATGTCTGTATCTGGTGTCACAAAGAGATTTACAGTTACCTGGACTAATGTCTGTATCTGGTGACACAAAGAGATTTACAGTTACCTGGACTAATGTCTGTATCTGGTGTCACAAAGAGATTTACAGTTACCTGGACTAATGTCTGTATCTGGTGTCACAAAGAGATTTACAGTTACCTGGACTAATGTCTGTATCTGGTGTCACAAAGGGCTTTACAGTTACCTGGACTAATGTCTGTATCTGGTGTCACACAGAGATGTACAGTTACCTGGGCTAATGTCTGTATCTGGTGTCACAAAGGGCTTTACAGTTACCTGGACTAATGTCTGTATCTGGTGTCACAAAGGGCTTTACAGTTACCTGTACTAATGTCTGTATCTGGTGTCACAAAGAGATTTACAGTTACCTGGACTAATGTCTGTATCTGGTGTCACAAAGAGATTTACAGTTACCTGGACTAATGTCTGTATCTGGTGACACAAAGAGATTTACAGTTACCTGTACTAATGTCTGTATCTGGAGTCACAAAGAGATGTACAGTTACCTGGACTAATGTCTGTATCTGGTGTCACAAAGAGATTTACAGTTACCTGGACTAATGTCTGTATCTGGTGACACTTGCATTCTACAGCAGTAATAGTCAATCCGCAACACTGAAGGTTTTTGATCCAGCATTTTAATGCTGTTACACCTGACTCAACTAATCAACTGACCTTCAACCCCTTGATGAGCTGAATCAGGTGTTTAACTGCTGAACTGGGACCAAACCCTGCAGTAGTGCAGATCTACAAGGATCACTATTTTAAAGTCTTCCTTTATCTTGTGGACTTTATTTAGACATGACATATTAGAGCTGTAATGATCTGATAGATTGTAATCACACTTCTTACCCATACTTTTGTAAATACCACCTAAAACAGGAAGGTGAGATCAAACTTTACATCATGTCGTTGTACTTGGCTGATATTCATGTTGTCTGTGTTTCAGGTCGAATCATTGACTGTGCCTTTACCGTGACCTTCAACCCAAAGTACGACAGATTACTGGAGGCTGTGAGAGATGCTACCAACACAGGCATCAGGGTAAAACAACCCATTTATCCATCCATACACTATGACTTTGGTTCCCATTGTTCAGTGGGTTAGACTAGAGCATGTAAAAAAAAAAGACCCTTCCTTTCAGCCAATCATCAGGTTTAAGTGGACATTTTGACTATGGCCCCTCCCACTCCAGGTTAGAGTGGTTATAGTTGTTGACAGATGAAGAAGCAAGTTTGGCTTGCGACCAAGTTATCAGTGTGTTTTACTTCTATGATGTGTGTGTGTGTGTGTGTGTTTGTGTGTGTGTGTGTGTGTGTGTGTGTGTGTGTGTGTGTGTGTGGTGGTGACCAAGAGATAACACACCTCTGGATATGGGCGCATCTGCCTGGTTCTTGCCGGGCCTTCTGTAGTGGGGTCAGACCAAAATAGACCATCTGTAGTGGGGTCAGACCAAAGTAGACCATCTGTAGTGGGGTCAGACCAAAGTAGACCTTCTGTAGTGGGGTCAGACCAAAGTAGACCATCTGTAGTGGGGTCAGACCAAAGTAGACCATCTGTAATGGGGTCAGACCAAAGTAGACCATCTGTAGTGGGGTCAGACCAAAGTAGACCTTCTGTAGTGGGGTCAGACCAAAGTAGACCATCTATAGTGGGGTCAGACCAAAGTAGACCTGTAGTGGGGTCAGACCAAAGTAGACCTTCTGTAGTGGGGTCAGACCAAAGTAGACCGTCTGTAGTGGGGTCAGACAAAAGTAGACCGTCTGTAGTGGGGTCAGACCAAAGTAGACCTGTAGTGGGGTCAGACCAAAGTAGACCGTCTGTAGTGGGGTCAGACTAAAGTAGACCTGTAGTGGGGTCAGACCAAAGTAGACCTGTAGTGGGGTCAGACCAAAGTAGACCTGTAGTGGGGTCAGACCAAAGTAGACCTGTAGTGGGGTCAGACCAAAGTAGACCATCTGTAGTGGGGTCAGACCAAAGTAGACCGTCTGTAGTGGGGTCAGACCAAAGTAGACCATATGTAGTGGGGTCAGACCAAAGTAGACCATCTGTAATGGGGTCAGACCAAAGTAGACCATCTGTAGTGGGGTCAGACCAAAGTAGACCTTCTGTAGTGGGGTCAGACCAAAGTAGACCATCTATAGTGGGGTCAGACCAAAGTAGACCTGTAGTGGGGTCAGACCAAAGTAGACCGTCTGTAGTGGGGTCAGACTAAAGTAGACCTGTAGTGGGGTCAGACCAAAGTAGACCTGTAGTGGGGTCAGACCAAAGTAGACCTGTAGTGGGGTCAGACCAAAGTAGACCTGTAGTGGGGTCAGACCAAAGTAGACCTTCTGTAGTGGGGTCAGACTAAAGTAGACCTGTAGTGGGGTCAGACCAAAGTAGACCGTCTGTAGTGGGGTCAGACCAAAGTAGACCTGTAGTGGGGTCAGACCAAAGTAGACCTTCTGTAGTGGGGTCAGACCAAAGTAGAGCCAGCATTAAGTCATATCTACAGCCAACTGCTGAGACGACTCTAGCTAGCTGTTTGTACAGTGCACGCAACATCAGGGTTGTGTGATTGACTCCCGCATGGGCCACATAATACTGAATATATCTGTTAATGTTGACAGTTCTGTAATCCGCTTTGGATAAAAGCTTCTGCTAAATTACCATATTTTGGATGCTAGCTAACATCCTAAGAGGATATGTGATGTAACTCTCACTCCCCACTCGTCTGATAATGAGCTCTGCAGAGATGGTTGGTTGATGTTTGCTTGTGTAACTGTCAACTCATGTCTATTTTGTGACCCCTGGAGAGAGCTTGTGTAACTGTCAACTGTTTTCTGTGCCAGTGTGCGGGGATAGATGTGCGTCTGTGTGACGTGGGTGAAACCATCCAGGAGGTCATGGAGTCTTATGAGGTGGAGATAGATGGGAAAACATACCAAGGTATCAGTCTGTCTGTCTGTCGCTGTCTCTCTGTCTCTCTCTCTCTTTGTCTCTCTCTCTCTGTCTGTCTCTCTCTCTCTCTCTCTCTCTCTCTCTCTCTCTCTCTCTCTTTGTCTCTCTCTCTCTCTCTCTCTCTCTCTATGTATAATATATATATATTACTGTATGTATATACACATGCCTTGCAAAAGTATTCATCCCCCTTGGCGTTTTTCCTATTTTGTTGCATTACAAACTGTAATTTAAATGTATTTTTATCTGGATTTCATGTAATGAACAAACACAAAATATTCCAAATTGGTGAAGTGAAATTTAAAAAAAATTACTTGTTAAAAAAGAAGAAAAAATAAAATAAAAGGTGTAAACTAGCGGAACCCATCGAACAGGAACAGGAAGGAGCTGGAGCAGTGTATGTACACTTCTGACTTCAACTGTATATACACATAGATATATTACTGTGTGTGTATGCACATAGATATATTACTGTGTGTGTATACACATAGATATATTACTGTGTGTGCGTATATATATATATAGATATATTACAGTATGTGAATATATATCTTAATCTCATATATATACTGTATATAAATATATATATATATATATATATATATATATGAGATTACGATATATTATTGTGTGTGTATGTACAGTTGAAGTCGGAAGTTTACATACACTTAGTTTGGAGTCATTGAAGTGGTTTTTCAACCACTCCACAAATTTCTTGATAAAGGAACTATAGTTTTGGAAAGTCGGTTAGGACATCTACTTCGTGCATGACACAAGTAATTTTTCCAACAACTGTTTACAGACAGATTATTTCACGTATAATTCACTGTGTCACAATTCCAGTGGGTCAAAAGTTACACTAAGTTGGCTGTGCCTTTAAACAGCTTGGAAAATTCCAGAAAATTATGTAATGTCTTCTGATAGGCTAATTGACAACATTTGAGTCAATTGAAGGTGTACCTGTGGATGTATTTCAAGGCCTACCTTCAAACTCAGTGCCTCTTAGCTTGACATGGGAAAATCAAAAGAAATCTGCCAAGACCTCAGAAAAACAATTGTAGACCTCCACAAGTCTGGTTCATCCTTGGGAGCAATTTCCAAACGCCTGAAGGTACCACGTTCATCTGTACAAACAATAGTACGCAAGTGTAAACACCATGGGACCACGCAGCCATCATACCGCTCCGGAAGGAGACGTGTTCTGTCTCCTAGAGATGAACGTATTTTGGTGCGAAAGTGCAAATTAATCCCAGAACAACAGCAAAGGACCTTGTGAAGATGCTGGAGGAAACATACAATTATCTATATATTATCAAGTATCTATATCCACAGTAAAACGAGTCCTATATCGACATAACCTGAAAGGCCTCTCAGCACGGAAGAAGCCACTGCTCCAAAACCGCCATAAAAAAGCCAGACTATGGTTTGCAACTGCACGTGGGGACAAAGATCGTACTTTTTGGAGAAATGTCCTCTGGTCTGAAAAAAGAATAGAACCGTTTGGCCATAATGACCATCGTTATGTTTGGAGGAAAAAGGGGGAGGCTTGCAAGCCTAAGAACACCATCCCAACCGTGAAGCAAGGTGGTGGCAGCATCATGTTGTGGGGGTGCTTTGCTGTAGGAGGGACTGGTGCACTTCACAAAATAGATGGCATCATGAGGGAGGAAAATTATGTGGATATATTGAAGCAACATCTCAAGATATCAGTCAGGAACCCAATCATACTTCCAAAGTTGTGGCAAATGGCTTAAGGACAACAAAGTCAATCCTATAGAAAATTTGTGGGCAGAACTGAAAAAGCATGTGCGAGTAAGGAGACCTACAAACCTGACTCAGTTACACCAGCTCTGTCAGGAGGAATGGGCCAAAATTCACCCAACTTATTGTGGGAAGCTTGTGGAAGGCTACCCGAAATGTTTGAACCAAGTTAAACAATTTAAAGGTTGTATGTCAACTTCTGACCCATTGGGAATGTGATGAAATAAATAAAAGCTGAAATAAATCATTATCTCTACTATTATTCTGACATTTCACATTCTTAAAATAAACTAGTGACCATAACTGACCTAAGACAGGGAATTTTTACTAGGATAAAATGTCAGGAATTGTGACAAACTGAGTTTAAATGTTTTTTGCCTAAGTTGTATGTAAACTTCCGACTTCAACTGTGTATATATATATATATATATATTTTTTCCTATGTAGTAAAGCCAATCAGGAACCTCAATGGCCACTCCATCGGCCAGTACAGGATACATGCAGGCAAGACTGTCCCCATCGTCAAGGGAGGAGAAGCTACCAGAATGGAGGTGGGTACTGTCTGGTGACTGACTGGGTACTGTCTGGTGACTGACTGAGTATTGACTGGTGACTGAGTACTGATTGGGTACTGACTGGTGACTGACTGAGTACTGTCTGGCGACTGACCGGGTACTGTCTGGTGACTGACCGGGTACTGTCTGGTGACTGAGTACTGACTGGGTACTGTCTGGGTACTGTCTGGTGACTGAGTACTGACTGGCGACTGTCTGGGTACTGTCTGGGTACTGTCTAGCGACTGATTAGAGACTGACTGGAGACTGACTGATGATTAGGGCTCCCGAGTGACGCAGTGGTCTAAGACACTGCATCTCAATGTAAGAGGCGCCACTGCAGTACCTGGTTCGAATCCAGGCTGCATCACATCCGGTCAAGATTGGGAGTCCCGTAGGGCGGCGCACAATATGCCCAGTGTCGTCCTGGTTTGGCCGGGGTCGGCCGTCATTGTAAATAAGAATTTGTTCTTAACTGACTAAATAAAGGTTCAAAAAAAGACTGAGTACTGACTGGTGGCGTCTTTTGCTCATTTGAACAGAGGCCTTTTCAGATGTTACCTCAGTACAATGTTGTTAAACTTCTTCTTCTCTTCTTTTTTTCCATCATGTCCGCAACAACACACTCAAGGTACACATCTCCTCTCTTGCAGGTTCATTCTGTTCAAGTGAAATTATATATACAAATAATAAAATCCTAGAGTAGCCTATAAATACAAGTGTTATAGCGAGAACATCTCTATAGAGTTACAAGGTGTCGAGATCAGCTCAGATTAACATCTCACACGTATAAACACACACGCACACACGCACGCACGCACGCGCACACACACACACGCACGCACGCACGCACGCACACACATACTCCAACACCTCCTTAGTCACCTCCTTCAGTTCTTTAATTACACCTTTAGTCACATTATTGCACCTTTAAAATCACATTATTACACTTATAAGCACATTACCACCTGGAAGCATCAAGTAGCAATTATATCTCTAAACACCTCGAGTTCTCACCACTCAAAGTCAATGAATGACCAGTTCACTCACTAAAGGAGATATCGCCTAGACACCTGTCACATATCTTTAGAGATACCTAGACATCTGCCACATATCTTTAGAGATACCTGCTACATATCTTTAGAGATACCTAGATACCTGCTACATATCTTTAGAGATACCTAGATACCTGCTACATATCTTTAGAGATACCTAGATACCTGCTACATATCTTTAGAAATACTTAGATACCTGAGGATCTAAATATATTGCCCAGGTAAGGACCATATTGGTGAGGTCACAGAGGTCAATTAGCCTGGTACCAGATTTGTCTGTGCTGTTTTGCCAACTCCTAAGGTGTGAGAATGACCACATTTGTTGGTAAGACAGCACAAACAGATCCGGGGTTTCAGGCTAAAGGTCCGTAGTTTATTAACCACCCACCCTGACACACACAGCTGCAATGCTTAACTCCGTTTGGACAGAATTGAACATTTTAATTGGCGGGCTGCTGAGTGGTACGTTTTGCTGATGTTTTCAGCTAAGCCAGGAAGGGATGGATGGAGTTGCTGATGTTTTCAGCTAAGCCAGGAAGGGATGGAGGGAGTTGCTGATGTTTTCAGCTAAGCCAGGAAGGGATGGATGGAGTTGCTGATGTTTTCAGCTAAGCCAGGAAGGGATGGAGGGAGTTGCTGATGTTTTCAGCTAAGCCAGGAAGGGATGGATGGAGTTGGTGATGTTTGTCAGCTAAGCCAGGAAGGGATGGATGGAGTTGCTGATGTTTTCAGCTAAGCCAGGAAGGGATGGATGGAGTTGCTGATGTTTTCATCTAAGCCAGGAAGGCATGGATGGAGTTGCTGATGTTTTCAGCTAAGCCAGGAAGGGATGGAGGGAGTTGCTGATGTTTTCAGCTAAGCCAGGAAGGGATGGATGGAGTTGGTGATGTTTGTCAGCTAAGCCAGGAAGGGATGGATGGAGTTGCTGATGTTTTCAGCTAAGCCAGGAAGGGATGGATGGAGTTGCTGATGTTTTCATCTAAGCCAGGAAGGGATGGATGGAATTGCTGATGTTTTCAGCTAAGCCAGGAAGGGATGGATAGAGTTGCTGATGTTTGTCAGCTAAGCCAGGAAGGGATGGATGGAGTTGCTGATGTTTGTCAGCTAAGCCAGGAAGGGATGGATGGAGTTGGTGATGTTTTCAGCTAAGCCAGGAAGGGATGGATGGAGTTGCTGATGTTTGTCAGCTAAGCCAGGAAGGGATGGATGAAGTTGCTGATGTGCCAGGTTAGAAGGTTTTATATTTAGCTGGAGTGAGTGGTGTTGGGTTAGGGCCATTACCCTCTTTGTATGTGTGTGTGTGTGTGTGTCTTTGTGTGTGCAGGCTTGCTTGCCAGCATGTGTGTGTGTGATCATAGTGCTCTCTGTTCTGCTGGAGTGTCAACAGGGCGTGCCGAGAGGCTGCTCTCACTGGAGTGGTGTGTCAGCAGGGCGTGACGAGAGGCTGCTCTAACTGGAGTGGAGTGTCAGCAGGGCGTACTGCGAGGCTGCTCTCACTGGAGTGAAGTGGAGTGTCAGCAGGGTGTGCCGAGAGGCTGCTCTCACTGGAGTGGTGTGTCAGCAGGGCGTGACGAGAGGCTGCTCTAACTGGAGTGGAGTGTCAGCAGGGCGTACTGCGAGGCTGCTCTCACTGGAGTGGAGTGGAGTGTCAGCAGGGTGTGCCGAGAGGCTGCTCTCACTGGGGTGGAGTGTCAGCAGGGCGTGCCGAGAGGCTGCTCTCACTGGAGTGGAGTGTCAGCAGGGCGTGCCGAGAGGCTGCTCTCACTGGGGTGGAGTGTCAGCAGGGCGTGCCGAGAGGCTGCTCTCACTGGAGTGGAGTGTCAGCAGGGCGTACTGCGAGGCTGCTCTCACTGGAGTGGAGTGGAGTGTCAGCAGGGCGTGACGAGAGGCTGCTCTCACTGGGGTGGAGTGTCAGTAGGGCGTGCCGAGAGGCTGCTCTCACTGGGGTGGAGTGTCAGCAGGGCGTGCCGAGAGGCTGCTCTCACTGGAGTGGAGTGTCAGTAGGGCGTGCCGAGAGGCTGCTCTCACTGGAGTGGAGTGTCAGTAGGGCGTGCCGAGAGGCTGCTCTCACTGGAGTGGAGTGTCAGTAGGGCGTGCCGAGAGGCTGCTCTCACTGGAGTGGAGTGTCAGTAGGGCGTGCCGAGAGGCTGCTCTCCCTGAGTGATTATCTGAGCAGAGAGGAAGGGTGTCAGTGTTATCAGCTAATACCACAGGGTCTTGAATCACCACCACCTGGTATGGTGCTTTTCCATTGAGACTTACCCCCACACCAGTGGGTCGGGTCGGACTTACCATTGCTTAATGGTACACTATAAGAACACTATAAGAGATGAAATAGTTACTGTAATGAACACTATACGAGATGAGTTACTGTAATGAACACTATAAGAGATGAGTTACTGTAATGAACACTATAAGAGATGAAATAGTTACTGTAATGAACACTATAAGAGATGAAATAGTTACTGTAATGAACACTATAAGAGATGAAATAGTTACTGTAATGAACACTATAAGAGATGAGTTACTGTAATGAACACTATACGAGATGAGTTACTGTAATGAACACTATAAGAGATGAAATAGTTACTGTAATGAACACTATAAGAGATGAGTTACTGTAATGAACACTATAAGATATGAGTTACTGTAATGAACACTATAAGAGATGAAATAGTTACTGTAATGAACACTATAAGAGATGAAATAGTTACTGTAATGAACACTATAAGAGATGAGTTACTGTAATGAACACTATACGAGATGAGTTACTGTAATGAACACTATAAGAGATGAGTTACTGTAATGAACACTATAAGAGATGAGTTACTGTAATGAACACTATAAGAGATGAGTTACTGTAATGAACACTATAAGAGATAAAGAGTTACTGTAATGAACACTATAAGAGATGAAATAGTTACTGTAATGACATCAGCATTTATAGAATCCTCTGGAAAACCAATTGCTCATCTGTGATGTTGATTCTTGTAAAAAGGAAAAATATAATCTCTTAACATCTACTTTCGTTACCAGAAGGATTTCAATGACATAAAAAAATGCTGTGTGTTTCTCTCCCTTTTCCTTCTGCCAATAAAGGCTTTCAGTTTCAAGGACTTTGGTCTTATGTAAGTTGCAGATGGATTACGGTCAATCAGTTGTTTCTAGGATCTGCTGAGTTTTCGGTGTCCTCCTCTACCCTTCTGCTCTACAGGAAGGTGAGGTGTACGCAATCGAGACGTTTGGCAGCACTGGGAGGGGAGCTGTTCACGGTGACATGGACTGCTCGCATTACATGAAAAACTTCAACGTTGGACACGTGCCAATAAGGTCGGTCGCTCGGGTTCGGTCGGCGCTCACTGAGTGCGAGCCTCACCTGATTTTAATGCTGAATGATAATACTGAACATCGATGCTAAGTAGAAATCTATACTGTAGATGTCATTCTGTTCACCACCGAGGACAATCGAGGGCGAATGACCCTGTTCAGTCTGATCCCTTCCAACGCGCTGATTCTTACTGTATACACCTGAACTGAATACTACTGTACTAATACGACAATGAACCCATAAACTACAGACACAAATTAGCCAGCTGGCTAAATCTGGCATTTTTACAGATATGTTGATCAATGTGGATTATCCTACTGCACTGCTCTCATAATCCTTATCGCTCTCCCCTCCTCCCCTCTGTGTCCCCGCCTCCTCCCCTCTGTGTCCCCGCCTCCTCCCCTCTGTGTCCCCGCCTCCTCCCATTGTGCTGTGTGTGTCCCTGTCGCAGGCTCCCCAGAGCTAAGCATCTGCTCAACGTGATCAACGACAACTTCGGGACGTTGGCGTTTTGCCGCCGCTGGTTGGACCGGCAGGGAGAGAGCAAGTACCTGATGGCCCTGAAGAACCTGTGTGACCTGGGCATCATAGACCCGTACCCTCCTCTCTGTGACACCAAGGGCTCCTACACTGCCCAATACGAACACACCATCCTTCTCAGGCCCACCTGTAAGGAAGTGGTAAGCAGGGGTGATGACTACTGAGTACGTTCCCGTGGGCCAGCTGGCCTCGAACCAGGAAGAACAGGAAGACAAAGAATGAGAGAAGATACAGTATATCACAAAAGTGAGTACACCCGTCACATTTTTGTAAATATTTGAGTATATATTTTCATGTGACAACACTGAAGAAATGACACTTTGCTACAATGTAAAGTAGTGAGTGTACAGCTTGTATAACAGTGTAAATTTGCTGTCCCCTCAAAATAACTCAACACACAGCCATTCATGTCTAAACCGCTGGCAACAAAAGTGAGTACACCCCTAAGTGAACATGTCCAAATTGGGCCCAATCAGCCATTTTCCCTCCCCGGTGTCATGTGACTCGTTAGTGTTACAACGTCTCAGGTGTGAATGGGGAACAGGTGTGTTAAATGTGGTGTCATCGCTCTCACACTCCCTCATACTGACTGGTCACTGGAAGTTCAACATGGCACCTCATGGCGAAGAACTCTCTGAGGATCTGAAAAAAGGAATTGTTGCTCTACATAAAGATGGCCCGGGCTATAAGAAGATTGCCAAGACCCTGAAACTGAGCTGCAGCACGGTGGCCAAGACCATACAGCAGTTTAACTGGACAGGTTCCACTCAGAACAGGCCTCGCCATGGTCGACCAAAGAAGTTGAGTGCACATGCTCAGCGTCATATCCAGAGGTTGTCTTTGGGAAATAGACGTATGAGTGCTGCCAGCATTGCTGCAGAGGTTTAAGGGGTGGGGGGTCAGCCTGTCAGTGCTCAGACCATACACTGCATCAAATTGGTCTGCATGGCTGTCGTCCCAGAAGGAAGCCTCTTCTAAAGATGATGCACAAGAAAGCCCGCAAACAGTTTGCTGAAGACAAGCAGACTAAGGACATGGATTACTGGAACCATGTCCTGTGGTCTGATGAGACCAAGATAAACTTATTTGGTTCAGATGGTGTCAAGCGTGTGTGGCGGCAACCAGGTGAGGAGTACAAAGACAAGTGTCTCTTGTCTACAGTCAAGCATGGTGGTGGGAGTGTCACAGTCTGGGGCTGCATGAGTGCTGCTGGCACTGGGGAGCTACAGTTCATCGAGGGAACCATGAATGCCAACATGTACTGTGACATACTGAAGCAGAGCATGATCCCCCTCCCTTCGGAGACTGGGCCGCAGGGCAGTATTCCAACATGATAACGACCCCAAACACACCTCCAAGACGACCACTGCCTTGCTAAAGAAGCTGAGGTTAAAGGTGATGGACTGGCCAAGCATGTCTCCAGACCTAAACCCTCTTGAGCATCTGTGGGGCATCCTCAAACGGAAGGTGGAGGAGTGTAAGGTCTCTAACATCCACCAGCTCCGTGATGTCGTCATGGAGGAGTGGAAGAGGACTCCAGTGGCAACCTGTGAAGCTCTGGTGAACTCCATGCCCAAGAGGGTTAAGGCAGTGCTGGAAATGATGGTGGCCACACAAAATATTGACACTTTGGGCCTAATTTGGACATGTTCACTTAGGGGTGTACTCACTTTTGTTGCCAGCGGTTTACACATTAATGTCTGTGTGTTGAGTTATTTTGAGGGGACAGCAAATTTACACTGTTATACAAGCTGTATACTCACTACTTTACATTGTAGCAAAGTGTCATTTCTTCAGTGTTGTCACATGAAAAGATATACTCAAATATTTACAAAAATGTGAGTGGTGTACTCACAATTTTTTGATATACTGTAAATCGGGGTCATGTTCATTGGATGCCATAACACGGATCTATTCACCACATGCAAATTCCACTCCGTTTATGTCCCTTTAATAACGTTTCTTATTGGACAAGTCTAGGTAGTCCTTCTGTGTTTCCGTGCGTTCTCTTTCAGTTTGGTGCCTAATGAACACGATCCCTGAAATATGTCCTCGACTGACGATGACATTTATGCAACGTTATTTATTGTGATGTCATTTTAAGTTGCTTGAATCCTACCTTTCAAGTGTTTTAGCAAGAGACCGTTAACGAGTACTTACCGCGTGCATTAATAGAAGTATTATTTCAAAGGATCAAGCCAATAAATAAGGGCAAATAAAAAGCAAGAAATATAATCGTCTTTTTCTTTATTATACTTACCTGATTCCTGTATTGTTTATTTAGAATTAAATGAAATATGCAAAAATGACTGCCTGTGTTTTGGGTGGGCACCTCCAATGTATTATTTAATCATTCAAAGCATATTCAATGCCTTGAAAATAACCTGTGATATGACTATAATAATGCTATGAAATTATTTATATTTCTATATTTTGTTTCTCTGTCCCTATTTATTTTGAGGTGATTTAAAAAAAATAAATTGAATTGTTGCACATCTTTAAATCTGTTAGTTTTTTTTGTATATTTGTATTCATGTTTGAATGTAAAGTGATATTGTATTCATGTTTGAATGTAAAGTGATATTGTATTCATGTTGAATGTACAGGGATCATGCCTAAGCCAACAATTCCAAATCCGGAGTAGAAGTGTTCCATTCTCACTTTTAACCAAAGGAGGGCGATATTAGTACATACATAAAGTACATAAAGTATGTATGTACTCCAGTGGTATGTACTAAAATATGCACTTCAGTGGTTTCAGTGGCAAGACAACTTAACAGGAATACACGTTCAAATTGAGCTTCAAAGATGTACTGAACCATGTCAGAAACTAATTTCTACAACATGTAGGACAATAAACCATTGACTTATTTATTAAACGTAATGCATGCATGCACGTCAGCTATCACATATAGACAGACATACAGATGTCCCTTTAAAAAGGCGGAGTTCATGGATTCCACATGATATCTGTGCATTCGCCATCAAATGCAAATTGTAGCTCAATTATGTAAATTCTAATGAAATTGTAAGACGTAAACAAATCAGGTAGCCTAGTAATTAGAGCGTTGGGCCAGTAACCGAAAGGTTTCTAGATCGAATCCCCGAGCTGACAAAGTAAAAATCTGTTGTTCTGCCCCTGAACAAGGCAGTTAACCCACTGTTCCCCTGAACAAGGCAGTTAACCCACTGTTCCCCTGAACAAGGCAGTTAACCCACTGTTCCCCTGAACAAGGCAGTTAACCCACTGTTCTTAGACCAGTTAACCCACTGTTCTTAGACCAGTTAACCCACTGTTCCTAGACCAGTTAACCCACTGTTCCTAGACCAGTTAACCCACTGTTCCTAGACCAGTTAACCCACTGTTCCTAGACCAGTTAACCCACTGTTCCTAGACCAGTTAACCCACTGTTCTTAGACCAGTTAACCCACTGTTCCTAGACCAGTTAACCCACTGTTCCTAGACCAGTTAACCCACTGTTCCTAGACCAGTTAACCCACTGTTCCTAGACCAGTTAACCCACTGTTCCTAGACCAGTTAACCCACTGTTCCTAGACCAGTTAACCCACTGTTCCTAGACCAGTTAACCCACTGTTCCTAGACCAGTTAACCCACTGTTCCTAGACCAGTTAACCCACTGTTCCTAGACCAGTTAACCCACTGTTCCTAGACCAGTTAACCCACTGTTCCTAGACCAGTTAACCCACTGTTCTTAGACCAGTTAACCCACTGTTCTTAGACCAGTTAACCCACTGTTCTTAGACCAGTTAACCCACTGTTCTTAGACCAGTTAACCCACTGTTCTTAGACCAGTTAACCCACTGTTCTTAGACCAGTTAACCCACTGTTCCTAGACCAGTTAACCCACTGTTCCTAGACCAGTTAACCCACTGTTCTTAGACCAGTTAACCCACTGTTCCTAGACCAGTTAACCCACTGTTCCTAGACCAGTTAACCCACTGTTCCTAGACCAGTTAACCCACTGTTCCTAGACCAGTTAACCCACTGTTCCTAGACCAGTTAACCCACTGTTCCTAGACCAGTTAACCCACTGTTCTTAGACCAGTTAACCCACTGTTCTTAGACCAGTTAACCCACTGTTCTTAGACCAGTTAACCCACTGTTCTTAGACCAGTTAACCCACTGTTCCTAGACCAGTTAACCCACTGTTCTTAGACCAGTTAACCCACTGTTCTTAGACCAGTTAACCCACTGTTCTTAGACCAGTTAACCCACTGTTCTTAGACCAGTTAACCCACTGTTCCTAGACCAGTTAACCCACTGTTCTTAGACCAGTTAACCCACTGTTCCTAGACCAGTTAACCCACTGTTCCTAGACCAGTTAACCCACTGTTCCTAGACCAGTTAACCCACTGTTCTTAGACCAGTTAACCCACTGTTCTTAGACCAGTTAACCCACTGTTCCTAGACCAGTTAACCCACTGTTCTTAGACCAGTTAACCCACTGTTCCTAGACCAGTTAACCCACTGTTCTTAGACCAGTTAACCCACTGTTCCTAGACCAGTTAACCCACTGTTCCTAGACCAGTTAACCCACTGTTCTTAGGCCGTCATTGTAAAATAAGAGTATGTTCTTTAGTGACTTGCCAAGTTAAATAAAAAAAATCTGTATTTTTTTAATAACAACTAATACTTACAGTTACAGTATGTAGCTACACACAGGTGATATGATTGTGATGATATGTTAGACGTCCATTCGTGATCTCATAGCTCTGCTCCATTCACCACTTGTAAACTCCTTTGTAATAAAGTCTTTGGGACAAGGGCGAA
Organism: Oncorhynchus clarkii lewisi; assembly: GCF_045791955.1. Lineage (NCBI taxonomy): Eukaryota > Metazoa > Chordata > Actinopteri > Salmoniformes > Salmonidae > Oncorhynchus > Oncorhynchus clarkii. The sequence continues at coordinate 88,323,828 of NC_092148.1, read as the reverse complement.
GCATTCGGATGATGCCATTGTGCAGGAATGCATCATGTCTCTTCAGCCCAGGCCAGCAGCTACTGACCTAGCTACTCCTTAGGCAGTGTTACACAGACAGCCCCAATATGCTAACTTCTGAAAAATTCTGAAAAAAAAAACAATATTAGAATTGGTCTGCCTGTGTAAACGCAGCCTTAGAGACAGCAACACAGACCTATTCTTAACCAGGGCTCTCTGGTCTAAAGTAGTGCACTATATAGGGAATAGAGTTCTATAGGGCTCTGGTCAAAAGTAGTGCACAATATAGGGAATAGAGTTCTATAGGGCTCTGGTAAAAAAGTAGCGCACTATGTAGGGAATAGGGTGCCATTTGGGAAGCATGCTAGGTCTGGGTCAAATATGTACCGAGCCTCTCCAGATACATATCTGACACAGTGACGTCAATTCATCCCTTCCTTTCTTAGCAGCTCCATGTTTATTTTGGGATTCATGGATTGTTGGGTCGTTTACTAATGAGAGAAACACACATGGGGTTATTTTCCGTCTTCCCTAACAACAACAACAACAACAACAACAACAACAACAACCTGGTATAGAGTGGAATTGGCGCTGCAGTGAAGGATAAACTCAAGTTTACATAGTGAAGAATAAACTCATGTTTACATAGTGAAGGATAAACTCATTCTCCTGAGTGTCGCAGCGGTCTAAAGCACTGCATCTCAGTGCAAGAGGTGTCACTATAGTTCCTGGTTCAAATCCAGGCTGAATCACATCTGGCTGTCATTGGGAGTACCATAGGGTGGTGCACAGTGTTGTCTGGGGTGGGCTGTCATTGGGAGTACCATAGTGTGGTGCACAGTGTTGTCTGGGGTGGGCTGTCATTAGGAGTACCATAGGGTGGTGCACAGTGTTGTCTGGGGTGGGCTGTCATTGGGAGTACCATAGTGTGGTGCACTGTGTTGTCTGGGGTGGGCTGTCATTGGGAGTACCATAGTGTGGTGCGCAGTGTTGTCTGGGGTGGGCTGTCATTGGGAGTACCATAGGGTGGTGCACAGTGTTGTCTGGGGTGGGCTGTCATTGGGAGTACCATAGTGTGGTGCACTGTGTTGTCTGGGGTGGGCTGTCATTGGGAGTACCATAGGGTGGTGCACAGTGTTGTCTGGGGTGGGCTGTCATTGGGAGTACCATAGGGTGGTGCACAGTGTTGTCTGGGGTGGGCTGTCATTGGGAGTACCATAGGGTGGTGCACTGTGTTGTCTGGGGTGGGCTGTCATCGGGAGTACCATAGGGTGGTGCACAGTGTTGTCTGGGGTGGGCTGTTATCGGGAGTACCATAGGGTGGTGCACAGTGTTGTCTGGGGTGGGCTGTCATTGGGAGTACCATAGGGTGGTGCACAGTGTTGTCTGGGGTGGGCTGTCATTGGGAGTACCATAGGGTGGTGCACTGTGTTGTCTGGGGTGGGCTGTCATCGGGAGTACCATAGGGTGGTGCACAGTGTTGTCTGGGGTGGGCTGTCATTGGGAGTACCATAGGGTGGTGCACTGTGTTGTCTGGGGTGGGCTGTCATCGGGAGTACCATAGGGTGGTGCACAGTGTTGTCTGGGGTAGGCTGTCATTGTAAATAAGAATCGGTTTTTAACTGACTTGCCCATTTAAATAAATAAAAGTAAACTCTGTTCACCATTCTAGATCTGAGTACACGGACATCTCCTGACTTTGCCACATGATCTGTAGGATTAATTCCTGGTGAACCAATGTGATTAGATCACACTTATGCCCAATCAAATAAAATAGAGTCCTATTTCCCCCGTATATGGGATTACCCATCTGTTTAAGGTGTTCAGAGATTTTTACCACCACATCCCTGAGTGCAATAGAAGTGAGGACACCAAACCATGTGAGTAAGTAGACAACATCATCGTTTCATGTTTTGACATAAACCTGACAAAGAGTCATTGAAATCAGACTGAGAGTGAGGGAAGACGTGAAGTCAGTTCAATTCTAACTGAGAGCGTCTTCAGTGCTTTAGTCCCAGAGGGGTCCAGACAGACTTTCTGTTCTCTCTCTACTCTTCTTCCGCTCCAGGAGATACTACTTGTTAAGGCCTGCTCAGTCCCTTCGAGCCAAGGACAGCGAGTTTGTGGACACACACACACACGATGATGCTTCTGCAGGTTTACTGCCAATAACTCCAGGAACTAAGGATACAAACGTCAGGACTCCAAACATAAAACCTTGGATAGATCAGAAGGCTAATGATAGAACATAGAGATCTCGGTCATTTGATAAAACATTCATTAATAATATCCTTTTGGTTCTATATTTGTTTTGGTTTCAACTATAGTCTGAGACAAATCTAAAGTGGATTTAAACACCGGCCCAGTGGCTCTTATGTCTTTGGGACTGGAACATCCAAGATCAGAATGAGAAGTCAGATCAATCAATCAATCAACCTTCCTCAGACAGTAAACCTTCACTCAGGATATCTGGTCTTCCCTTTGGAAATTGATTTTCCTCTTTCTGTAAAGAAGGAGATGAGAATCTGTACTCTGTCTCTGTGCAGCTGCCTGTCATCATATTATATCATCCAATATATACCACTAAGGAGATGAGAGTCTGTGCTCTGTCTCTGTGCAGCTGCCTGTCATCATATTATATCATCCAATATATACCACTAAGGAGATGAGAGTCTGTGCTCTGTCTCTGTGCAGCTGCCTGTCATCATATTATATCATCCAATATATACCACTAAGGAGATGAGAGTCTGTGCTCTGTCTCTGTGCAGCTGCCTGTCATCATATTATATCATCCAATATATACCACTAAGGAGATGAGAGTCTGTGCTCTGTCTCTGTGCAGCTGCCTGTCATCATATTATATCATCCAATATATACCACTAAGGAGATGAGAGTCTGTGCTCTGTCTCTGTGCAGCTGCCTGTCATCATATTATATCATCCAATATATACCACTAAGGAGATGAGAGTCTGTGCTCTGTCTCTGTGCAGCTGCCTGTCATCATATTATATCATCCAATATATACCACTAAGGAGATGAGAGTCTGTGCTCTGTCTCTGTGCAGCTGCCTGTCATCATATTATATCATCCAATATATACCACTAAGGAGATGAGAGTCTGTGCTCTGTCTCTGTGCAGCTGCCTGTCATCATATTATATCATCCAATATATACCACTAAGGAGATGAGAGTCTGTGCTCTGTCTCTGTGCAGCTGCCTGTCATCATATTATATCATCCAATATATACCACTAAGGAGATGAGAGTCTGTGCTCTGTCTCTGTGCAGCTGCCTGTCATCATATTTTATCATCCAATATATACCACTAAGGAGATGAGAGTCTGTGCTCTGTCTCTGTGCAGCTGCCTGTCATCATATTATATCATCCAATATATACCACTAAGGAGATGAGAGTCTGTGCTCTGTCTCTGTGCAGCTGCCTGTCATCATATTATATCATCCAATATATACCACTAAGGAGATGAGAGTCTGTGCTCTGTCTCTGTGCAGCTGCCTGTCATCATATTATATCATCCAATATATACCACTAAGGAGATGAGAGTCTGTGCTCTGTCTCTGTGCAGCTGCCTGTCATCATATTATATCATCCAATATATACCACTAAGGAGATGAGAGTCTGTGCTCTGTCTCTGTGCAGCTGCCTGTCATCATATTATATCATCCAATATATACCACTAAGGAGATGAGAGTCTGTGCTCTGTCTCTGTGCAGCTGCCTGTCATCATATTATATCATCCAATATATACCACTAAGGAGATGAGAGTCTGTGCTCTGTCTCTGTGCAGCTGCCTGTCATCATATTATATCATCCAATATATACCACTAAGGAGATGAGAGTCTGTGCTCTGTCTCTGTGCAGCTGCCTGTCATCATATTATATCATCCAATATATACCACTAAGGAGATGAGAGTCTGTGCTCTGTCTCTGTGCAGCTGCCTGTCATCATATTATATCATCCAATATATACCACTAAGGAGATGAGAGTCTGTACTCTGTCTCTGTGCAGCTGCCTGTCATCATATTATATCATCCAATATATACCACTAAGGAGATGAGAGTCTGTGCTCTGTCTCTGTGCAGCTGCCTGTCATCATATTATATCATCCAATATATACCACTAAGGAGATGAGAGTCTGTGCTCTGTCTCTGTGCAGCTGCCTGTCATCATATTATATCATCCAATATATACCACTAAGGAGATGAGAGTCTGTACTCTGTCTCTGTGCAGCTGCCTGTCATCATATTATATCATCCAATATATAGCACTAAGGAGATGAGAGTCTGTACTCTGTCTCTGTGCAGCTGCCTGTCATCATATTATATCATCCAATATATACCACTAAGCAGACTCACGTGTTTAACCAAAGTGACTTGCAATACAGTGAGTGCATACATTTTTTTGCATATGTTTTTGATCCCTGCAGGAATTGAACCCACAACCTCAGTGTTGCCAGCGCCATGCTCTTTCCAACTGAGCCACACAGTGCCATTCAGCACAGAACACTATCCATCATGGTCCTGCCGTGGAGGTCATCGTTTCAGAAATGTGTTCTGTGGGTCTGTGGATGAAACAGGCAAATGAGGCCCTGAATGGCAAAAGAGTTCTGCTTTCCCCATATTGCCCAAGCTGCGGCTGTATCCCCATGTCCAGCCCACATTCGTCCAAAAATACACTCTCACACGTCTTTATATTCGGCTCATCGTCCTTCTCATGCAATCCACCAAAACATGGATAACTTTTAACTCTCCATCCCTCTCTTCATCTTGTTCCATGGCTCTAGTTTTTCTTCTGCAGACTAAAGACGTTTGCATTCTGCAGTCTCTCTGTTGCAGTCTTCCTTGAAGAGGAGGAGGAGGAGCTACAGTGTTTGTTGAGGAGGTGCAGGAGCTTGCGTCCCAGGCTGGGCCTCCAGGGTTTGACCAGGCTCTTGGTGTTCACCAGCAGACGACCCGTCCTCCGGTCCTCGTGGCCCCCCACCAGATACTCTGATCCTGGGGGAGTAGAATAGAGAGAGCAGGGTCAATTCTGCTTAAGGTAGTGTGAGGCCTATTTACCCATATATGGAGTTAAGCAGATGGGTAAAGGTAGTGTGAGGCCTATTTACCCATATATGGAGTTACCCATCTGCTTAAGGTAGTGTGAGGCCTATTTACCCATATATGGAGTTACCCATCTGCTTAAGGTAGTGTGAGGCCTATTTACCCATATATGGGGTTACCCATCTGCATAAGGTAGTGTGAGGCCTATTTACCCATATATGAAGTTACACATCTGCTTAAGGTAGTGTGAGGCCTATTTACCCATATATGGAGTTACCCATCTGCTTAAGGTAGTGTGAGGCCTATTTACCCATATATGGAGTTACCCATCTGCTTAAGGTAGTGTGAGGCCTATTTACCCATATATGGGGTTACCCATTTGCTTAAGGTAGTGTGAGGCCTATTTACCCATATATGGAGTTACCCATCTGCTTAAGGTAGTGTGAGGCCTATTTACCCATATATGGGGTTACCCATCTGCTTAAGGTGTTCAGAGTTTTCATACCTTCAGAGTTTTCATACCTACCTACCTACAAGGCAGGTATGCATCCAGAGACGTCAGAGAAAATAACTATTGGGGCAAGAAGCAGTCGAGGTCCAGTTGCCTGGCCAAAACGTAAGAGCTCACCTGGGTTAAGGAGGGGGCAGGTGCACCCTCGGGTGGTCCAGGATTCTGGGTAGAGGGTGATGTGACCTTTCTTGATGTTCACCTGGCTGCCGTGGTACAGGACCTTCTTTACCTTAACCTCCACCTCAGCATGGGAGCCCTGATCACGGGCCGCCATGATCCTCACCATCAGCACTGTGAACACACACACACACACACACACACACACACACACACACACACACACACACACACACACACACACACACACACACACACACACACACACACACACACACACACACACACACCTGATCAATCAATCTCAATACTGTTGGCGTCAACCCCTTTTCAATTCTGCTGGCACCATTTACTACTGAAACATGCAGTGAGTTAGCATTTCCTGTTAGCATTTCCTCTTCAATTCTGTATTATTATCAATTTTTTTGTAAGATTTTATTTAATATATTTTATGAACAATACAAAACCTACACATACAAACGACAAAGTCATACAAACATCAACTACATCAACCCTGCCCAGACCCACTAGCACACACGGTCATCTCGTATATACGTTTTTTCCAGATGATTGACAAGAGAATCGTCCAACCAATTGGGTATCTCACTTACACCCCCATATGCCATGTCTTGAAATATGCAGACAGACGGATTAAAAGTACGTTTATATTGTAATACTTTCTAGCTCCACCCATAACTTTTGGACATTATAGCATTCCCGGAAGGCATGAATTATCATTAGTCATTGTTAGTTTTACACATGACTCTGCTGTTGTGCGGTAGAATTTGTGAATTTTGTCTCTTGTATAGTCAATTCTATACATTAGTTTATACTGGATTAAGCCTACATTTTTGTTAACTGTCATTTTGTTAGTTCTGCTCCCACTTTCCTTCCGTCTTGGGTCAACATCAGTTCTTTTTAAGTCTTGGTTCTAATGGTTTATATATTTTTTCCTAAGAGATTGTCAGTTGGATAGACTCTCTGCAAGGTATTGTATATCTTACCTATCACATGGATATCATTTTCGGACTTAAATAAGATTCCCTTAAGGTTTCTCTGATGCCCAAAAGACTTGAAATAGAAATGACTTTTTAATAATTCTGTCGTGGAAATAAATGTATTTCCTGTTACCAAGTCAATTACGGATTCTATGCCTTTAGCTTTCCATGAGGACCATTTTATCAGTGAATTCTGAAAAGCTATCCAAGGATTGTTTCATAAGGTTATGCTTTATGAAGTGATATTGGTTGTTTTAGAATATGTTGAATTTTCTTAACGACGAAGTTGTTAATGTTTTTATCTTTGTTCTTTGAAAACAGACACAAAATGATTCTGGGGATGAGCATGCACATCTTCAATATGCACCCATTGTTCCTCTTTAGTGCATTTAACTATCTGTCTGTAGTAAAAGCCTTGGGTGGCGAGTTGATACAATTCCATGTCTGGATGGTTTAAACCAACCATAGACTTAGGAAGATGTAAAACGTTCCTTTTTATTATATACATTTTATTTGGCCAAATAAAGTCTGTTGTGACCAAGTATACTTGTTTAAAGAATGTCTCCGGTGGGGTAATTGGTATTACCTAGAAAAAATATTCAAAAACTTTAGCAAACTTTAGCCATTCCAAACATTTATTCTACCTGTAAGACTATTCAAATTAATTAGATCTGCTTTCATATTGTTGAGTAATGAAATAAAGTTATCTTTATATATTTGTTGTTTGTTGTCACTTATTAAGCATCCTAAATATTTCATATTTTTTATGGTCCACTTAAAGGATTGCTGTAAATGGTGATTTCTTTTTTTTGCCCTCAATTGTGCATCTATAAACGCTGTTGTGGGGTGAACAGGCCGTGGCTGTTGCGCCTTTTTCACCACACTGTCTCTGTGGGTGGACAATATCGGATTGTCTGTGATGTGTACGCCGAGGGAACTTGAAGCGGTCCCGTTGATGTGTTTCCTGAAGTCCATGATCAGCTCCTTCATTTTGTTGACGTTGAGGGAGAAATTATTTCCTGGCACCACTCCACCCGGGCCCTCATCTCCTCCCTGTAGACTGTCTCATCATTGTTGGTAATCAGGCTTACTACTGTTGTGTCGTCTGCAAACTAGATGATAGAGTTGGAGGAGTGCGTGGCCACGCAGTCATGGGTGAGCAGGGAGTACAGGAGGGGACTGAGCACGCACCCTTGTGGGGCCCCTGTGTTGAGGATCAGCAAATTGGAGGTGTTGTTTCCTACCTTCACCACCTGGGGGTGGCCCGTCAGGAAGTCCAGGACCCAGTTGCACAGGGTGGGGTTCAGACCCAGTGCCCCGAGCTTAATGATTGAATATGTCGGTAAACACTCCAGCCAGCTGGTCTCCGCATGCTCTGAGGATGCAGCTAGGGAGGCCATCTGGGCTGGCAGCCTTGCGAGGGTTAGCACACTTAAATGTCTTACGTCAGCCACAGAGAACAATAGCCCTTGGGAGTGGGCCGCGTCGGAGGCACTGTGTTATTCTTAAAACGGGTGAAGAAGGTGTTCAAATTGTCCAGGAGCAAGACTTCGGTGTCCGCCATGTGGCTGGTTTTCCTTTTGTAATCCATGATTGTCTGTAGACCCTGCCACATATGTCTTGTGTCTGAGACGTTGAATTGCAACTCCACTTTTTCTCTGTACTGACATTTTGCCTGTTTCATTGCCTTACGGATGGAATATCTACATTGTTTGTATTCAACCATGTTCCCTGTCACCTTGCCATGGTTAAATGAGGTGGTTCTCGCTTTTAGTTTTGCACGAATGCTACCATCCACCCACGGTTTCTGGTTTGGGTAGATTTTAATAGTCACAGTGGGAACATCCCTTATACATTTCCTGATGAAATCGTGTCCGTGTAAACGTCAATGTTATTCTCAGAGGCTACCCAGGAACATATCCCAGTCCGCGTGATCTAAACAATCTTGAAGCATGCATTCCGATTGGTCAGACCAGTGTTGAATAGACCTTAGCACGGGTACTTCCTGTATGAGTTTCTGCCTATAGGAAGGGAGGAGAAAAATGGAGCCGTGATCTGATTTGCCGAAGGGCGGGGGAGGGCCTTGTAGGCATCCCGGAAGGGGGAGTAGCAATGGTCGAGCATTTTAGCAGCGTTGGTACTACAGTCAATGTGTTGATAGTACTTCGGTAGCATTTTCCTCAAATTTGCTTTGTTAACTTCTTGATGCACCCATCCCGTTAGTGGGATCATTTTCGTCAACATCCACTGAATTGCAGCACACCAAATTCAACTTAAATTACAAAAAATATTTAATTTTCATGAAATCACAAGTGCAATATAGCAAAACACAGCTTAGGTTGTTGTTAATCTACCTGGTGTGTCAGATTTCACAAAAGCTTTTCGGCGAAAGCATACCAAGCGTTTATGTAAGGACATCTGATTAAGTCTATACAGTCTATTCTTGTTCTGAGAAGTGAAGACTATTCCGTGTGAGAAATTGCCAAGAAACTACTCCCTTACACGGAACCCAAACCGGCTGCGGCCATCGTGCGCTATCGTGCATACATTTATTTTGTCCCCGTACACCAAACACGATCACGACACACAGGTTAAAATATCAAAACAAACTCTGAACCAATTACATTAATTTGTGGACAGGTCGAAAAGCATTAAACATGTATGGCAATTTAGCTAGTTAGCTTGCAATTGCTAGATAATTTGTCCTATTTAGCTAGCTTGCTGTTGCTAACTAATTTGTCCTGGGATATAAACATTAAGTTGTTATTTTACCTGAAATGCACAAGGTCCTTTACTCAGACAATTAATCCACACATAAAACGGTCAACCGAATCGTTTCTAGTCATCTCTCCTCCTTCCAAGCTTTTTCATCTTTGAACGTATATGGTGATTGGCATCTACACTTTCATAGTATTACCACACAACCTGCAAAACAGCTTCTTTCAACGCTCGTTTGGCGTCTGCGAGCAGTGTGGGCGCAATAATTGAATTACATGGATTTCTAAATGTATTTTGCAACGCTCGCACACGCGACGTGTCCGGTGTGGTCAGCATGTTAAGAAACCACGCAAACTGGCTCTAACCAGAATAGAAAGAGGAGTGGGAGATCCCGGTGCACAACTGAGCAAGAGGACAAATACATTAGAGTGTCTAGTTTGAGAAACAGACGCCTCACAAGTCCTCAAATGGCAGCTTCATTAAATAATACCCACAAAACACCAGTCTCAATGTCAACAGTGAAGAGGTTACTCCGGGATGCTGGCCTTCTAGGCAGAGTTGCAAAGAAAACACCATATCTCAGACTGGCCAATAAAAAGAAAAGAACACAGACACTGGACAGAGGAAGATTGGAAGAAAGTGTTATGGACAGAGAAATCTAAATTTGAGGTGTTCGGATCACATAGAAGAACATTCGTGAGACACAGAAAAACTGGAAAGATGCTGGAGGAGTGCTTGACGCCCTCTGTGAAGCATGGTGGAGGCAATGTGATGGTCTGGGGGTGCTTTGGTGGTGGTAAAGTTGGGCGATTTGTACAGGGTAAAAGGGATCTTGAAGAAGGAAGGCTATCACTCCATTTTGCAACACCATGCCATACCCTGTGGACGGTGCTTAATCTGAGCTAATTTCCTCCTAGAACAGGACAATGACCCAAAGCAAAGCTCCAAACGATGCAATAACTATTTAGGGAAGAAGCAGTCAGCTGGTATTCTGTCTATAATGGAGTGGCCAGCACAGTCACCGGATCTCTACCCTATTGAGCTGTTGTGGGCGCAGCTTGACCGTATGGTAGAAGTGCCCATCAAGCCAATCCAACTTGTGGGAGGTGCTTCAGGAAGCATGGGGTGAAATCTATTCAGATTACTAGAATACTTGAATGCCAAAGGTCTGCAAGGCTGTAATTGCTGCAAATGGAGGATTCTTTGACAAAAGCTAAGTTTGAAGTACACAATTTTTATTTTTTATTAAAAATCATTATTATAACCTTGTCAACATCTTGACTATATTTCCTATCCATTTTGCAACTAATTTAATGTATGTTGTCATGGAAAACAAGGACATTTCTAAGAGACCCCAAACTTTTGAACAGTAGTGTACACGGCTGTGACTATAACTGAAGAGAATTCTCTTGGAAGGTAATACGGTCAGCATTTGATTGCGAGGTATTCTAGGTTGGGTGAACAAAAGGACTTGAGTTTCTGTATGTTATCACAATCACACCCTGAGTGGTTAATCATGAAACAAACACCACCGCCCTTCCTCTTCCCGGAGAGTTCTTTATTCCCGTCTGTGCGATGTACTGAGAACCCAGCTGGCTGTATGGACGGGGACAGTATATCAGGAGAGAGCCATTATTCCACGAAACAGAGTATGTTACAGTCCCTGATGTCTCTCTGGAAGGAGATCCTCGCCCTGAGCTTGTCCACTTTATTGTCCAGAGACTGAACATTAGCAATTAATATACTAGGAAGCTGTGGATGGCGTGCACGCCTCCTGAGCCGGACTACAAGTCCACTCCAAATACCTCTCTCCGCCGGTGGCGTCTTGGAGCAGCTTCTGGGATAAATTCAATTGCCCTGGGGGGTACGAACAAAGGAACCAATTCGGGAAAGTCGTGTTCCTGGTTCGTAATGCCGCCGCTCTGATATCAAAATGTTCTTTCCGGCTGCATGTAATAACACAAAAAGCATTCTGGGCTAATAATGTAAGAAATAACACCCCAAAAAACAAAATACTGCAAAGTTGCTTAAGAGTTAGAAGCAAAGCTGCCATGTCTGTCACCGCCATCTTGCCAGTAGATCATCGGCAAATAAGTAGAATTGATATTCATGTTTACCAACACTGATACCTGTTACGTTTGGGTCCTGTCTGATTCCTTCTGCAAGCGGTTCAATTGCCACTACAAACAAGAGGGAGGGGATTTCCTTTTCCATTCTGCTGGCGTCGTTCACTACAGTCTGGTCCCAGGTTTGTTTGTGCTTTATAGCCAACTTCTATGGTCGTTGTCATGTATATCAGGCCCGTGGGAGTTGGCTAACATAGGAGTGGTTAACCTCAAACATCTCCTTTTGATCTACAACCAACTCTGCTTTATGTTCTCCTATTGTTTAAGTCTTTTCATATCTTGTAAAGGTCTCAGACAAAAGAAAGAGCACAACACCAGGTGGATCCACAGGAGACAAATTAAGACATTTGGCTTTTTAGCATGCATGGACAATGCTAAGATTAATATTATTGTTTTTCCCAGGAACTTTTCCCACGCGTATCTTTCTTAATATTACTGTATGTCCCACCTACCGTAGTCATACTCGTTGGCACAGAAGAGTTTGGGGCTGCCTATAGGCACCACCTTACACTGACATTTCTCTGGAAAGACAAGGAAAACAATAACATGTACTGTACATTACATTACGCTTATAAATTATATTTCCGTGTGGGTGTATAGATGTGTGTGTGTGTATAGATGTGTGTGAGTGTGTCTGCTTTCTTGCATGTGTGCGTGCCTACATGCGTGCCCATGCTTTTGTGTATAACCCATGACTCACCAGAGTGGTGCAGTGCAGAGAACAGCTCCTCCACCCTAAACAGTGTTGCTAGCTCACTACTGCTAGGTCCTCTGTGTATGTGGCTGTCACCTCCTGTATAGTACACGTCCAGATCTGAGCTGGAACACAACACATCACATCACAACACAAAACACCACAGAGGAAACTCTGGTCAAACATAGCACTGCCTGCTAGCCATACAATCCATGAATACACCTCTACATACTTACTTTGCATTAAGATAAAGACTACTCCATTAATAACGTCATCCCCAGGTTCAATTGCTACGGCAGAGAGAGCCGTCTGGATAGAGGAGACTACACCACAGAGGGAGGAGACTACACCACAGAGAGAGCCGTCTGGGTAGAGGAGACTACACCACAGAGAAAGGAGACTACACCACAGAGGGAGGAGACTACACCACAGAGAGAGCCGTCTGCATAGAGGAGACTACACCACAGAGAGAGCCGTCTGGATAGAGGAGACTACACCACAGAGGGAGGAGACTACACCACAGAGAGAGCCGTCTGGGTAGAGGAGACTACACCACAGAGAAAGGAGACTACACCACAGAGGGAGGAGACTACACCACAGAGAGAGCCGTCTGCATAGAGGAGACTACACCACAGAGAGAGCCGTCTGGATAGAGGAGACTACACCACAGAGGGAGGAGACTACACCACAGAGAGAGCCGTCTGGATAGAGACTACACCACAGAGAGAGCCGTCTGGGTAGAGACTACACCACAGAGAGAGCCGTCTGGGTAGAGGAGACTACACCACAGAGAGAGCCGTCTGGGTAGAGGAGACTACACCACAGAGAGAAACGCCTGGGTAGAGTAGACTACACCACAGAGAGAGCCGTCGGGGTAGAGGAGACGACACCACTGAGAGAGCCGTCTGGGTAGAGGAGACAACACCACTGAGAGAGGAGACTACACCACAGAGAGAGCCGTCTGGGTAGAGACTACACCACAAAGAGAGGAGACTACACCACAGAGAGCCGCCTGGGTAGAGACTACAACACAGAGAGAGCCGCCTGTGTAGAGACTCCACCACAGAGAGAGGAGACTACACCACAGAGAGAGCCGCCTGGGTAGAGACTACAACACAGAGAGAGCCGCCTGTGTAGAGACTCCACCACAGAGAGAGGAGACTACACCACAGAATCGCCTGGGTAGAGACTACACCACAGAGAGAGCCGTCTGGGTAGGAGACTACACCACAGAGAGAGCCGTCTGGGTAGAGGAGACTACACCACAGAGAGAGCCGTCTGGGTAGAGGAGACTACACCACAGAGAGAGCCGCCTGTGTAGAGACTCCACCACAGAGAGAGGAGACTACACCACAGAGAGAATCGCCTGGGTAGAGACTACACCACAGAGAGAGCCGTCTGGGTAGAGGAGACTACACCACAGAGAGAGCCGTCTGGGTAGAGGAGACTACGCCACAGAGAGAGCCGTCTGGGTAGAGGAGACTACACCACAGAGAGAGCCGTCTGGGTAGAGGAGACTACACCACAGAGAGAGGAGACTACACCACAGAGAGAGCAGAATACACCACAGAGAGACGTCTGGGTAGAGACTACACCACAGAGAGAGCTGTCTGGGTAGAGGAGACTACACCACAGAGAGAGGAGACTACACCACAGAGAGAGGAGAATACACCACAGAGAGAGGAGAATACACCACAGAGAGAGCCGTCTGGGTAGAGACTACACCACAGAGAGAGCCGTCTGGGTAGAGGAGACTACACCACAGAGAGAGCCGTCTGGGTAGAGACTACACCACAGAGAGAGACGTCTGGATAGAGACTACACCACAAAGAGAGACGTCTGGGTAGAGGAGTCTACTTCATTAAGGGTCTGATTCAGGTTCGGGATAAGCGTCTGATTAATTATTCATTGATGTCAATGAGAGACTTTCAGGTGAGTTACAGTATACTAAAAGTACTAGTGAATATGCATAGTCTGTCTCAAATGGCTCCCTGTTCACTATACATGTGAACAGGACCAATAGAGAATATAGGGTGCTATTTGGAACGCAGCCTACTATATGAATCTATAGACACTTACCCAGACAAGCAGTCCCCGGTGTAGGGGTCACAGTCCCCCCCTGTACAGTCACACGGTCTGCACCCGTAACCATGGAAGCCCCAGAACCCTACAATGCATCTGTCACAGAGAGGTCCGCCCACGCCCGATCTGCAGGTGCATGCCCCGTTGCTAGGGTTACAGAGGTCCTGGCCACCTGAGATCGCGGGTCTAGACCCTACAGGGTGGCAGGCACATGCTGTTGGTATGGGGTAAGAGGAGGGACAAACAGAACAGATCAGAGAGGGAGAGTTTCGCACATTCCTACCATTATATCCAACATACGGAGCTCATTTATTCATGTCTTTAATAGTGTGGCCCTCGGGATAGGTTTCTTGACTTTATTCAGAAAAAAAGATACTTAATTCCATACAACAGCACACGCACGCACGGGAGTATGTATTTAACCCTGAGGATACATCACACCACTGTAAAAACACACTACTACTGTAAAAACACACTACTGTAAAAGCAAAAAGTAAATAATTCTCCCTCCACACTGACATTTTTACTGGTTGATGACTCTCCTGGTGAAGGATAGGTTTTTAGTGTGTGTGTGTGAATGTGTGTGTGCATGTGTGAGTTTGCGTGCCTGTGTGTACGTATGTATGTGTGTATGTATGTGTGTGTGTGTATGTGTCTGTATGTATGTATGTATGTATGTGTGCATGCATGTATGTATATGTGTGTGTGTGTGTACAGTATCTGTGTGTGTATGTATGCATGTATGTGTGTATGCGTGCCTGTGTGTGAGCACACTTGTGTTTCTCTTTCTCTCAAACACAGTTGGTTTGTTCTTTAAAAGACCGAAGTGAAAGAGCATGCCTGGGGAAAAGGACAGGAATGGGAAAAATGTGCCGGGCATGGACTATGGGAAACTCATCTATTGTTTTCAATTACTGTCACATTCCTCAAAGATGTGGTTGATCTTCTAGTCCTGCACTGAAAAGTACTCAAGTATGGTCAGTATTGTATAAGTTGGCAATAACATTGTGGTCGCAGTGGTTCTATATTATTTACCTTTTATTTAACTAGGCAAGTCAAATTCATATTTTCAATGACAGCCTAAGAACAGTGGGTTAACTGCCTTGTTCAGGGGCAGAACGACAGATTTTTACCTTGTCAGCTCGGGGGTTTGAACTTGCAATCTTTCGGTTACAAGTCCTTTCAGTGGCTGGCCCCCAACGCTCTAACCGCCAGACTACCTACCACTAACCTTCCACTACTGCATGTTTTAGTTTCAGCTTAGTGCCGTCATCACACCTGATTCAACTAATCAACTGCTCTTCAACACCCTGATGACACCTGAATCAGGTGTTTCACTGCTGAGCAGGAGTGAAGACCTGCGGTGCTGCACCTCCTCAAGAGCATTAATGACTATCACGGCTGTAGACAACCCATGTCTGACTTGTTGTTACTACATCGTTACTATGTTGTTACTACGGTGTTACTACATTGTTACTATATTGTTACTACGTTGTTACTACGTTATTACGTTGTCACTACGCCGTTACTACGCCGTTACTACGTTATTACTACGTTGTTACTACGTTGTTACTATGTTACTACGTAGTCACTATGTTATTACGTTGTTACTATGTTATTACGTTGTTACTACATTGTTAGTTTGTTGTTACTACGTAGTCACTATGTTATTACGTTGTTACTATGTTATTACGTTGTTACTACATTGTTACTATGTTGTTACTACATTGGTAGTTTGTTGTTACTACGATGTTACTACTTTGTTACTATGTTATTACGTTGTTACCACATTGTTACTATGGTATTACTATGTTATTACGTTGTTACTACGTTGTTACTATGGTATTACGTTGTTACTACTTTGTTACGTTGTTATTACGTTGTTATTACGTTGTTATTACGTTGTTACTACATTGTTACTACATTGTTACTACATTGGTACTACGTTGTTACTACATTGTCACTATGTTTTTACTACGTTGTTACTATGTTGTTAGTTTGTTGTTACTACGTTGTTAGTTTGTTGTTACTACATTGTTAGTTTGTTGTTAATGTTTTTACTACGTTGTTACTACGTTGATAGTTTGTTGTTACTACGTTGCTAGTTAGTCGTTACTATGTTGTTACTACATTACTATGTTGTTACTTTGTTGTTACTATGTTATTACTATGTTATTACTATGTTGTTACTCCATTACTTTGTTGTTACTATGTTATTACTATGTTATTACTATGTTGTTACTTTGTTGTTACTTTGTTGATACTATGTTTTTAGTTTGTTGATACTATGTTGCTACTACGTTGTTACTATATTACTTTGTTGTTACTTTGGTATTACTATGTTTTTACATTGTTGTTACTACGTTGTTAGTGTGTTGTTACTACGTTGTTACTACGTTGTTAGTGTGTTGTTACTACGTTGTTACTACGTTGTTACTATGTTGTTCCCATGGTCTGAGGGGTATACTACAAAGCAGGATCAGGAAGTTGGCCAAAATAAGACGGGCATGGTCTAATTGATTCCACAACCATAAACACATATCTATGATTTGACCTCTGTTCCCTGCTATCTGGATGACTTGACCTCTGTTCCCTGCTATCTGGATGATTTGACCTCTGTTCCCTGCTATCTGAATGATTTGACCTCTGTTCCCTGCTATCTGAATGATTTGACCTCTGTTCCCTGCTATCTGAATGATTTGACCTCTGTTCCCTGCTATCTGAATGATTTGACCTCTGTTCCCTGCTATCTGAATGATTTGACCTCTGTTCCCTGCTATCTGAATGATTTGACCTCTGTTCCCTGCTATCTGAATGATTTGACCTCTGTTCCCTGCAATCTGAATGATTTGACCTCTGTTCCCTGCTATCCGGACAGGCAGAGGGTATGTTTTGACCTCTGTTCCCTGCTATCCGGACAGGCAGAGGGTATGTTTTGTCCTCTTACGTGTGCAGGAGTCAGCGGCAGAGCTAGGTCTGCTGGGGTGTCTGTAGAACCCTCTACGGCAGCTCTGGCAGTGTCTGCCCTCTGTGTTGTGGTGGCAGACGTCACACACAGTCCCACTACGCCGTCCCGACGCCAGCCACACACCGCGGTCAAAGTGACAGCTGTCTGCATGGCCGTTACACTTGCACTCTGTAAAAGAAAAGAGGAAGCGCCTAAGATAATCAAAACTCTTGACTTTCATGTAAATCATCATTGCCGTCAATGGGAGACTTGTACAACACAATTTGAGTTAAGAGCAAAGGTCTCTAGTCAGAATACCACCTTAAAAGCATTTATGTTTTCCCATTGCTTTCTTTCTGTCACGTTCTGACCTTTATTTCCTTTGTTGTGTATTTATTTAGTATGGTCAGGGCGTGAGTTGGGTGGGCAGTCTGTTTGTTTTTCTATGTTTTGGGGTATTTCTATGTTTTCGGCCTAGTATGGTTCTCAATCAGAGGCAGGTGTCATTAGTTGTCTCTGATTGAGAATCATACTTAGGTAGCCTGGGTTTCACTGTGTGTTTGTGGGTGATTGTTCCTGTCTTTGTACCTGCACCAGATAGGGCTGTTTTGAGTTCTCACGTTTCTTGTTTTCGTTAGTTTATTCATGTATAGTGTCTTCATTAAAATACAATGAATAACCACCATGCTGCGTTTTGGTCCGCCTCTCCTTCACCACAAGAGAACCGTTACACTTTCTCTCAAAGGTAAAGTAAAGATACTAGGTTTCATTGACATTTGCATCAAGGGGTCATTTCTGAATGTGAATGTTTCAACAACAACAAACAAGACAGATCCTTTTGAGAGCATTGAATAGGTAAAAGAAGATATACCTACTGAATTCTACAACTACTACTAATTCAAAAAAAGACATCTGGCTGTGTGTATCGGGTAATGTACTTGTGTACGTGGTTCTGCTGGTTGACCTTCCTGGCCTTGTAAGACTCACTCTTGCATTCACGTGGTGCTCCTATGATGCCGTTGGCAGCTTGCCAGGGTTGGTCATTGTAGAGGGGAACACAGTGCTCACAGTGGTCGCCGGCAGTGTTGTGTTTACACACACATTTCCCATGGACCTGCCGCAGGGGAGAGAGCAGTGTATTATGTATGTATTACTGAATTACGGTTACACACAGTCACACCCACATCTCCCATGGACCTGCCGCAGGGGAGAGAGAAAGCAATATTTACTGTAATAGGGAACACAGATATAGACACACAAATATTTTGCACCCCCAAAAAATATATATATGTATATTGTTTGCAAATTGATATGTGACACGTATCAATGCCAAAATAACATGCAAAACAGGTAAGCCCCCCCCTAAATAAATATATATAATTAAAAAAATGTGGGGGGGGGGCTTGCCTGTATTGCATTTTATTTTGGCATTAATACGTGTCACATATCAGTTTGCAAACAATGTAAAATATATATATATCATTGAGCTAATAAAGCTGCATACAAACAGGCAGCTCCAAAATGCAGGTGTTTCAGCCTAGCTCAGTGCTTTCTGTGATGATGGGGCAGGCCAGCAAAAAATAGGAGCATTGCACTGTGATTGGTTCAGTGTTCTGTCACTCATGGGGACACTGTCACCAACCTTGAGTATGGGTAGACATCAAGAAGCCGTTTGGCTGCTGCCATAGAGTTACATTAGAAGTTCCCTTCCAAGAAGGCTCAAGGTCCGATAAAATGATGTCAAATGACATTATATCTACAGTAGCTTTGATTCGTCTTACTTTCTAAAATCTTAGCTAGCAGTCATCGTCATAAATAAAGTAGACAATCTACTGACAAATCCTTTTTAATCCTTGTCATATGAAGATAAATAATGAAGATAAATGATAGATAAAACGTATCGGTGCTCATCGGCCACTGGATATAAACATTACACAACAAGTTCGAAAATCGCAAATTCAACAATGAGTTGTTTGGAAGGAATCGGTGACAGTGGCTAACTGCAAGCATCGCAACTGGGAAGTCAGACTGGGAACATATGTTTTGAACGATCACCCAACTCGGAGTTGAACATCTTTTTCTTTGATGACCTCCGCGCAAAACAAGGCGAGTCCAAACAATGTCTTATCTGCTGCTGCATAAATGATAGGAAGATGGGAGATATGGTCAGCCACATCAGCTATGTTTGTTAAAGAGGCAGTAAAACGAGGCTGCCAGACAAGGCTCTGTTGATAGCCAGGTGATAGCCAGGTGTAGAGGTGGTCAGGATTCACTCCATGGTGCTGAAAAGAAAGCTCTGCTGTTGGGACAGCTTTTGTGTCGACCCTAAAACATTTGTGGGCACTGCTTGTCGCCGTTATAGTGCAATGAATGTATTGTTTAGTGTTGTTGTAGTGGCTTTGCTGGCATGCATCTAAAAAAAACCAAAAAAATGTTGGTTGAGTTTGACCCACCAAGATCTACATGCTAAAATAGCAAGTGCAGCAATGTATTTTCTACTTTGCAGTAAATGTGGATTGCACAGTGAAGTGTGGAACACTCTTAGTTATCTTCCCACCACTGTTTGACTAAAACCTCCAATGTTTACTATATGAGAAATGCTGATGTAATTCCACTGGCAGTTTCTACTCTCAGTGGGAAAAATATGTTGACGCTACTATATTTTACACTATCATTAAGGTTTCCTCATAGTCATAATCCCGTAATGGAAGGTAAATCTGTGGGTAAATATAGTCTTCAGTAAAGCCTAGAGGCTCCGCATTAAAGCACCACTACACAGATGTAGAACCCAAGTGGTGGTGGGAATGGAGAGTGCCAGAAACAATAACACATTCTCACACACACACACACACACACACAAGCCGCTCCATACACACAAACATTCGGCAGCACAAACACACAAATACACAACATGTTTGACTGTTTTTGTTAACAGAGTGACGTGATGATTGCAGTCTTTTGGAGAAGCACTAATAGACAGAGATAAGTGGTCAGCTGTGATTGGTTGTTCGTGCTGCTCTTCACCCTTACTCACCACGTGATTGATCCTCTGCCTGGCGGGGCGGTACCCATTGGCTGGCACACAGTGCTCGGCGTGCCCGTTGCAGAGGCAGCTGCCCTTGACGATGAAGTCATAGATGGCATAATGGTTCGTGGGCAGTGCCTGGATATCTGGGTCTTTAGCCTGGCAGGGGCAAGGCTGGCGCTGCAGCAGACGCACCCGCAGGTTGGTGACCATCAACTGAGTCTGGGCTGCTGGGCCGTAGGGGTCCAATGAGTACCAGGGGGACAGGGCGCGATAGATCACCTAGAGAGGGGAGAAGAGTGGGTCAGAGTTCCCGGTAACAAAATCTGGCAGATCAAATCAAACTTTATTTGTCACGTGTGTAGACCTTACCGTGAAATGCCTACTTACAAGCCCTTAGCCAACAGTGCAGTTCAAGAAGAGTTAAGAAAATATTTACCACATAAACTAAAGTAAAAAAATAATAAAAAGTAACACAATAACATGATAACAGCAGTGTACAAAATAAATGGAGGGGGGGTCAATGTAAATAGTCCGGTGGCCATTTGATTAATTGTCCAGCAGTTTTATGGCTTGGGGGTAGAAGCTGTTAAGGAGCCTTTTGGTCCTAGACTTGGCGAAAACTCTATGTACAGTGTGTGCAAATGTAGAAGAGTAGGGAGGTAGGGCAATACATAGGCAAATGGAGGTGAAATAATTACAATTTAGCATTAACACTGTAGTGAGATGTGCAGATGATGATGTGCAAGTAGAGATACTGGGGTGTAAAAGAGCAAGAGGATAAGTAACAATATGGGGATGAGGTAGCTGGGTTTGCTATTTACAGATTGGGTGTGTACAGGTACAGTGATCGGAAAGCTGCTCTGACAGCTGATGCTTAAAGTTAGAGAGGGAGATATAAGACTCCAGCTTCAGTGATGTTTGCAATTCATTCCAGAACTGGAAGGAAAGGCGGTCAAAGGAAGTGTTGGCTTTGGGGATGACCAGTGAAATATACCTGTTGGAGCGCGTGCTACGGGTTGGTGTTGCTATGGTGACCAGTGAGCTGAGATAAGGCGGGGCTTTACTTAGCTTTTAGATGACCTGGAGGCAGTGGGTTTGGCAATGAATATGTAGTGAGGGCCAGCCAACGAGAGCATACAGGTCGCAGTGGTGGGTAGTATGTGGGGCTTTGGTGACAAAACGGGTGGCACTGTGATAGCAAATTGGATAGAGACTGAGTAGAGTGTTGGAAGGTTATTTTGTAAATGACGAAATCAAGAATCGATAAGAGTCAGTTTTTTAAATTTTTTATTTCACCTTTATTTAACCAGGTAGGCAAGTTGAGAACAAGTTCTCACTTACAATTACGAACTAGCCAAGATAAAGCAAAGCAGCTCAACACACACAACTACACAGAGTTACACATGGAGCAAAACAAACATACAGTCAATAATACAGTATAAACAAGTCTATATACGATGTGAGCAAATGAGGTGAGATAAGGGAGGTAAAGGCAAAAAAAGGCCATGGTGGCAAAGTAAATACAATATAGCAAGTAAAACACTGGAATGGTAGATTTGCAGTGGAAGAATGTGCAAAGTAGAAAAAATAATGGGGTGCAAAGGAGCAAAATAAATACAGTAGGGAAAGAGGTAGTTGTTTGGGCTAAATTATAGGTGGGCTATGTGCAGGTGCAGTAATCTGTGAGCTGCTCTGACAGTTGGTGCTTAAAGCTAGTGAGGGAGATAAGTGTTTCCAGTTTCAGAGTTTTTTTTAGTTCGTTCCAGTCATTGGCAGCAGAGAACTGGAAGGAGAGGCGGCCAAAGAAAGAATTGGTTTTGGGGGTGACCAGAGAGATATACCTGCTGGAGTGCGTGCTACAGGTGGGTGATGCTATGGTGACCAGCGAGCTGAGATAAGGGGGGACTTTACCTAGCAGGGTCTTGTAGATGACATGGAGCCAGTGGGTTTGGCAACGAGTATGAAGCGAGGGCCGGACAACGAGAGCGTACAGGTCGCAATGGTGTGTAGTATATGGGGCTTAGGTGACAAAACGGATTGCACTGTGATAGACTGCATCCAATTTGTTGAGTAGGGTATTGGAGGCTTTTTTGTAAATGACATCTCCGAAGTCGAGGATTGGTAGGATGGTCAGTTTTACAAGGGTATGTTTGGCAGCATGAGTGAAGGATGCTTTGTTGCGAAATAGGAAGCCAATTCTAGATTTAACTTTGGATTGGAGATGTTTGATGTGGGTCTGGAAGGAGAGTTTACAGTCTAACCAGACACCTAGGTATTTGTAGTTGTCCACGTATTCTAAGTCAGAGCCGTCCAGAGTAGTGATGTTGGACAGGCGGGCAGGTGCAGGCAGCGATCGGTTGAAGAGCATGCATTTAGATTAACTTGTATTTAAGAGCAATTGGAGGCCACGGAAGGAGAGTTGTATGGCATTGAAGCTTGCCTGGAGGGTTGTTAACACAGTGTCCAAAGAAGGGCCAGAAGTATACAGAATGGTGTCTCCTGCGTAGAGGTGGATCAGAGACTCACCAGCAGCAAGAGCGACATCATTGATGTATACAGAGAAGAGAGTCGGTCCAAGAATTGAACCCTGTGGCACCCCCATAGAGACTGCCAGAGGTCCGGACAGCAGACCCTCCGATTGGACACACTGAACTCTATCAGAGAAGTAGTTGGTTAACCAGGCGAGGCAATCATTTGAGAAACCAAGGCTGTCGAGTCTGCCGATGAGGATGTGGTGATTGACAGAGTCAAAAGCCTTGGCCAGATCAATGAATACGGCTGCACAGTAATGTTTCTTCTCGATGGCGGTTAAGGACCTTGAGCGTGGCTGAGGTGCACCCATGACCAGCTCTGAAACCAGATTGCATAGCAGAGAAGGTATGGTGAGATTCGAAATGGTCGGTAATCTGTTTGTTGACTTGGCTTTCGAAGACCTTAGAAAAGGCAGGGTAGGATAGATATAGGTCTGTAGCAGTTTGGGCCAAGAGTGTCCCCCACTTTGAAGAGGGGGATGACCGCAGCTGCTTTCCAATCTTTGGGAATCTCAGACGACACGAAAGAGAGGTTGAACAGGCTAGTAATAGGGGTGGCAACAATTTCGGCAGATAATTTTTGAAAAGAAAGTGTCCAGATTGTCTAGCCCAGCTGATTTGTAGGGGTCCATTTTTTGCAGCTTTTTCAGATCATCAGCTGACTGGATTTGGGAGAAGGAGAAATGGGGAAGGCTTGGGCGCGTTGCTGTGGGGGGTGTCCAGTGCTGTTGACCGGGGCCGCGGCTTTTGTGGAGCGATGGGTAACGATGCTTCGAGGGTGACTGTTGTTGATGTGGTTCACGCCCGGGTATGGGCGAGGGGATGGTTTGAAGTTATACTGTTACATAAGCATGTCCCAGTTTAGGTCACCTAACAGTACGAACTCTGAAGATAGATGGGGGGCAATCAATTAACAGCCAGGGGCTGAAGGGGGTGTGAGTGAGAGACTTGTTTCTGGAAAGGTGGATTTTTAAAAGTAGAGTTGTAGAGTCGTGTTTGGCCATGCAGTAGTGGGTGAACAGGGAGTACAAGAGAGGGAGTAAGTACACACCCCTGAGGGGCCCCAGTGTTGAGGATCAGCGTGGCAGAAGTTTTGTTGCCTACTCTTACCACCTGGGGGCGGCCCATCAGGAAGTCCAGGATCCAGTTGCAGAGGGAGGTGTTGAGTCCCAGGGTCCTTGGCTTAGTGATGAGCTTCGTGGGCACTATGGTTTTGAACGCTGAGCTGTAGTCAGTGAACGGCATTCTCACATAGGTGTTGCTTTTGTCCAGGTGGGAAAGGGCAGTGTGGAGTGCGATTGAGATTGTGTCATCTGTGGATCTGTTGGGGCAGTAGGCAAATTGGAGTGGGTCTAGGGTATCTGGGAGGATGCTGTTGATGTGAGCCATGACCAGCCTTTCAAAGTACTTCATGGCTACCGACGTAAGTGCTACAGGTTACCTTCGCTTCCTTGGGCACAGGGACTATGGTGGTCTGCTTGACACATGTAGGTATTACAGACTCAGTCAGGGAGAGCTTGAAAATGTCAGTGAAGACACTTGCCAGCTGATTTGCACATGCTTTGAGTACATGTCCTGGTAATCCATCTGGTCCCGCAGCTTTGTGAACGTTGACCTGTTTAAAGGTCTTGCTCACATCGACTACCGGGAGCGTTATCACACAGTCATCCAGAACAGCTGGTGCTCTCATGCATGCTTCAGTGTTGCTTGCCTCGAAGCAAGCATAAAAGGCATTTAGCTCGTCTGGTAGGCTCGTGTCACTGGGCAGCTCGCGTCTGGGTTTCCCTTTGTAGTCTGTAATAGTTTTCAAGCAATGCCACATCCAACAAGCGTCAGACCCGGTGCAATCTTAATCCTGTATTGACGCTTTGCTTGTTTGATGGTTCGTCTGAGGGCATAGCGGGATTGCTTATAGGAGTCCTGATTAGTGTCCCGCTCCTTGAAAGCAACAACTCTAGTCTTTAGCTTGATGTGGATGTTGCCTGTAATCCATGGCTCCTGTTTGGGGTATGTACGTACGGTCACTGTGGGGACAACGTCATCGATTAATTTATTGATGAAGCCGATGACTGAGGTGGTATATTCCTCAACGCCATTGGATGAATCCCGGAACATTTTCCAGTCTGTGCTAGCAAAACAGTCCTGTAGCGTAGCATCCGCTTCATCTGACCACTTCCGTATTGAGCGAGTCACTGGTACTTCCTGCTTTAATTGCTTGTAAGCAGGAATCAGGAGGATAGAATTATGGTCAGATTTGCCAAATGGAGGGCAGAGGAGAGCTTTGTATGCATCTCTGTGTGTGGAGTGAATGTGGTCTATAGTTTTCTTCCCTCTGGTTGCACATGTGACATGCTGGTAAACATTTTGTAAAACTGATTTAAGTTTGCCTGCATTAAAGTCCCCGGCCACTAGGAGCGCTGCTTCTGGGTTAGCATTTTCTTGTTTGCTTATGGCCTTATATATTTGGTTGAGTGCGGTCCTAGTGCCAGCATCATTCTGTGGTGGTACAGTGCCTGGCAAAAGTATTCATCCCGCTTGACGTTTTTCCTATTGTGTTGCATTACAGCCTGTAATTTCAATTGATATTTGTTTGGATTTCATGTAATGGACATACACAAAATAGTCCATCTTGGTGAAGTGAAATGGAAAATTTAAAAACAAAGTGGTGCGTACATATGTTTTCATCCACTTTGCTATGAAACCCTTAAGTAAGATCTGGTGAAACCAATTACCTTCAGAAGTCACATAATTAGTTAATTAAATAAAGTCCACGTGTGAAATCTAGGACAGGGACGGTCTCGCGCTCTCTCTCTCTCTCTAATCCCTGTTAGTGAGCATTTCTCCTTTGCAAAACAATCCAGCCACCTGACAGGTATGGCATATCAAGAAGCTGATTAAACACCATGATCATTACAGAGGTGCACCTTGTGCTGGGGACAATAAAAGGACACCCTAAAATGTGCAGTTTTGTCACACAACACAATGCCACAGATGTCTCAAATTTTGAGGGAGCGTACAACTGGCATGCTGACTGCAGGAATGTCCACCAGAGCTGTTGCCAGATAATTTCATGTTCATTTCTCAACCGTAAGCGTGTAACCACGCCAACCCTTGACCTCCACATCCGGATTCTTCACCTGCGGGATCGTCTGAGACCAGCCACCCGGACGGCTGGACCTGGCCCCCCAGTGGGTGGGCCTTTGCCGCTGACCAGCCATGTGAAATCCATAGATTAGGTACTAATTAACTTATTGTAATTGACCTATTTTCCTTATATGAACTGTCTCAGTAAAATCGTTGAAATTGTAGCATTTTGCATTTATATATATATATATATATATATATATATATCTCATTATAAAATAATTAGAGGGGGGCATAACCTGACATAGCCCAACACACAGCATGACCTGACACAGCCCAACACACAGCATGACCTGACACAGCCCAACACACAGCATGAACTGACACAGCCCAACACACAGCATGACCTGACACAGCCCAACACACAGCATGACCTGACACAGCCCAACACACAGCATGACCTGACACAGCCCAACACACAGCATGACCTGACACAGCCCAACACACAGCATGACCTGACACAGCCCAACACACAGCATGACCTGACACAGCCCAACACACAGCATGAACTGACACAGCCCAACACACAGCATGAACTGACACAGCCCAACACACAGCCCAACACACAGCCCAACACACAGCATAACCTGACACAGCCCAACACACAACCCAACACACAGCATGACCTGACACAGCCTAATACACAGCATAACATGACACAGCCCAACACACAGCATAACCTGACACAGCCCAACACACAGCATAACCTGACACAGCCCAACACACAGCATGAACTGACACAGCCCAACACACAGCATGACCTGACACAGCCCAACACACAGAATGAACTGACACAGCCCAACACACAGCCCAACACACAGCCCAACACACAGCATGACCTGACACAGCCCAACACACAGCATGACCTGACACAGCCCAACACACAGCATAACCTGACACAGCCCAACACACAGCATGACCTGACACAGCATAACCTGACACAGCCCAACACACAGCATAACCTGACACAGCCCAACACACAGCATGACCTGACAACACACAGCATGACCTGACACAGCCCAACACACAGCATGACCTGACAACACACAGAATGACCTGACACAGCCCAACACACAGCATGACCTGACACAGCCCAACACACAGCATAACCTGACACAGCCCAACACACAGCATAACCTGACACAGCCCAACACACAGCATGACCTGACAACACACAGCATGACCTGACACAGCCCAACACACAGCATGACCTGACAACACACAGCATAACCTGACACAGCCCAACACACAGCATAACCTGACACAGCCCAACACACAGCATGACCTGACACAGCCCAACACACAGCATAACCTGACACAGCCCAACACACAGCATGACCTGACACAGCCCAACACACAGCATGACCTGACACAGCCCAACACACAGCATGACCTGACACAGCCCAACACACAGCATGACCTGACACAGCCCAACACACAGCATGACCTGACACAGCCCAACACACAGCATGACCTGACACAGCCCAACACACAGCATGACCTGACACAGCCTAACACACAGCAGATGCACTACAATTATGATGAGTTCAGATAAACCATTTTCAATTTCATGACATTTAAACGTCTCCCATCCTAACTTGGTCCAGAGCCCTATTGGAACACTACAAAATACATTACTCTGTCTCTCTCTCTCTCTCTACCACCTCTCTCTCTCTCTACCACCCCTCTCTCTCTCTACCACCTCTCTCTCTCTCTACCACCTCTCTCTCTCTCTACCACCTCTCTCTCTCTACCACCTCTCTCTCTCTCTACCACCTCTCTCTCTCTCTACCACCTCTCTCTCTCTCTCTCTACCACCTCTCTCTCTCTCTCTACCACCTCTCTCTCTCTCTCTACCACCTCTCTCTCTCTCTCTACCACCTCTCTCTCTCTCTACCACCTCTCTCTCTCTCTACCACCTCTCTCTCTCTCTACCACCTCTCTCTCTCTACCACCTCTCTCTCTCTACCACCTCTCTCTCTCTCTACCACCTCTCTCTCTCTCTACCACCTCTCTCTCTCTCTCTCTACCACCTCTCTCTCTCTCTACCACCTCTCTCTCTCTCTCTCTCTCTCTACCACCTCTCTCTCTCTCTACCACCTCTCTCTCTCTCTACCACCTCTCTCTCTCTCTCTCTCTCTCTACCACCTCTCTCTCTCTCTCTACCACCTCTCTCTCTCTCTCTACCACCTCTCTCTCTCTCTACCACCTCTCTCTCTCTCTACCACCTCTCTCTCTCTCTCTCTCTACCACCTCTCTCTCTCTCTACCACCTCTCTCTCTCTCTCTCTACCACCTCTCTCTCTCTCTACCACCTCTCTACCACCTCTCTCTCTCAATTCAATTCAAGGGCTTTATTGGCATGGGAAACATGTGTTAACATTGCCAAAGCAAGTGAGGTAGACAACATACAAAGTGAAAATATAAAGTGAAAAACAACAAAAATTAACAGTAAACATTACACATACAGAGGTTTCAAAACAGTAAAGACATTACAAATGTCATATTATATATATATATACAGTGTTTTAACAATGTACAAATGGTTAAAGGACACAAGATAAAATAAATAAGCATAAATATGGGTTGTATTTACAATGGTGTGTGTTCTTCACTGGTTGCCCTTTTCTCGTGGCAACAGGTCACAAATCTTGCTGCTGTGATGGCACACTGTGGAATTTCACCCAGTAGATATGGGAGTTTTTCAAATTTGGATTTGTTTTCGAATTCTTTGTGGATCTGTGTAATCTGAGGGAAATATGTCTCTCTAATATGGTCATACATTGGGCAGGAGGTTAGGAAGTGCAGCTCAGTTTCCACCTCATTTTGTGGGCAGTGAGCACATAGCCTGTCTTCTCTTGAGAGCCATGTCTGCCTACGGCGGCCTTTCTCAATAGCAAGGCTATGCTCACTGAGTCTGTACATAGTCAAAGCTTTCCTTAATTTTGGGTCAGTCACAGTGGTCAGGTATTCTGCCGCTGTGTACTCTCTGTTTAGGGCCAAATAGCATTCTAGTTTGCTCTGTTTTTTTGTTAATTCTTTCCAATGTGTCAAGTAATTATCTTTTTGTTTTCTCATGATTTGGTTGGGTCTAATTGTGCTGTTGTCCTGGGGCTCTGTAGGGTGTGTTTGTGTTTGTGAACAGAGCCCCAGGACCAGCTTGCTTAGGGGACTCTTCTCCAGGTTCATCTCTCTCTACCACCTCTCTCTCTCTCTACCACCTCTCTCTCTCTCTACCACCTCTCTCTCTCTCCCACCTCTCTCTCTCTCTCTCTCTCTACCACCTCTCTCTCTCTCTACCACCTCTCTCTCACCCTACCACCTCTCTCTCTCTCACCCTACCACCTCTCTCTCTCTCACCCTACCACCTCTCTCTCTCTCTCTCTACCACCTCTCTCTCTCTCTACCACCTCTCTCTCTCTACCACCTCTCTCTCTCTCTCTCTACCACCTCTCTCTCTCTCTCTCTACCACCTCTCTCTCTCTCTCTCTACCACCTCTCTCTCTCTCTCTCTACCACCTCTCTCTCTCTCTCTCTACCACCTCTCTCTCTCTCTCTCTACCACCTCTCTCTCTACCACCTCTCTCTCTCTACCACCTCTCTCTCTACCACCTCTCTCTCTCTCTCTCTACCACCTCTCTCTCTCTCTCTCTACCACCTCTCTCTCTCTACCACCTCTCTCTCTCTACCACCTCTCTCTCTCTCTCTCTCTACCACCTCTCTCTCTCTCTCTCTCTCTCTACCACCTCTCTCTCTCTCTCTACCACCTCTCTCTCTCTCTACCACCTCTCTCTCTCTACCACCTCTCTCTCTCTCTACCACCTCTCTCTCTCTCTACCACCTCTCTCTCTCTCTACCACCTCTCTCTCTCTCTACCACCTCTCTCTCTCTCTCTCTCTCTACCACCTATCTCTCTCTCTACCACCTCTCTCTCTCTACCACCTCTCTCTCTCTCTCTCTACCACCTCTCTCTCTACCACCTCTCTCTCTACCACCTCTCTCTCTCTCTACCACCTCTCTCTCTCTCTACCACCTCTCTCTCTCTCTACCACCTCTCTCTCACCCTACCACCTCTCTCTCTCTCACCCTACCACCTCTCTCTCTCTCTACCACCTCTCTACCACCTCTCTCTCTCTCTACCACCTCTCTCTCTCTCTACCACCTCTCTCTCTCTCTACCACCTCTCTCTCTCTCTCTCTCTACCACCTCTCTCTCTCTCTACCACCTCTCTCTCTCTCTACCACCTCTCTCTCACCCTACCACCTCTCTCTCTCTCACCCTACCACCTCTCTCTCTCTCACCCTACCACCTCTCTCTCTCTCTCTCTACCACCTCTCTCTCTCTCTCTCTACCACCTCTCTCTCTCTCTCTCTCTACCACCTCTCTCTCTCTCTACCACCTCTCTCTCTCTCTACCACCTCTCTCTCTCTCTCTCTACCACCTCTCTCTCTCTCTCTCTACCACCTCTCTCTCTCTACCACCTCTCTCTCTCTCTACCACCTCTCTCTCTCTCTACCACCTCTCTCTCTCTCTACCACCTCTCTCTCTCTCTACCACCTCTCTCTCTCTCTCTACCACCTCTCTCTCTCTACCACCTCTCTCTCTACCACCTCTCTCTCTCTCTACCACCTCTCTCTCTCTACCACCTCTCTCTCTCTACCACCTCTCTCTCTCTACCACCTCTCTCTCTCTCTCTCTCTACCACCTCTCTCTCTCTCTCTCTCTACCACCTCTCTCTCTCTCTACCACCTCTCTCTCTCTCTCTACCACCTCTCTCTCTCTCTCTCTACCACCTCTCTCTCTCTCTACCACCTCTCTCTCTCTCTACCACCTCTCTCTCTCTCTCTACCACCTCTCTCTCTCTACCACCTCTCTCTCTCTCTCTACCACCTCTCTCTCTACCACCTCTCTCTCTCTCTCTCTCTACCACCTCTCTCTCTCTACCACCTCTCTCTCTCTCTCTACCACCTCTCTCTCTCTACCACCTCTCTCTCTCTCTCTCTCTACCACCTCTCTCTCTCTCTCTCTACCACCTCTCTCTCTCTCTACCACCTCTCTCTCTCTACCACCTCTCTCTCTCTCTACCACCTCTCTCTCTCTCTACCACCTCTCTCTCTCTACCACCTCTCTCTCTATACCACCTCTCTCCTCTATACCACCTCTCTCCTCTCTCTCTCTACCACCTCTCTCTCTCTCTCTCTCTACCACCTCTCTCTCTCTACCACCTCTCTCTCTCTACCACCTCTCTCTCTCTATACCACCTCTCTCCTCTCTCTCTCTACCACCTCTCTCTCTCTCTCTACCACCTCTCTCTCTCTCTACCACCTCTCTCTCTACCACCTCTCTCCTCTCTCTCTCTCTCCTCTCTCTCTCTACCACCTCTCTCTCTCTACCACCTCTCTCTCTCTACCACCTCTCTCTCTCTACCACCTCTCTCTCTCTACCACCTCTCTCTCTCTACCACCTCTCTCTCTACCACCTCTCTCTCTACCACCTCTCTCTCTCTACCACCTCTCTCTCTCTACCACCTCTCTCTCTCTACCACCTCTCTCTCTCTCTACCACCTCTCTCGCTCTCTACCACCTCTCTCGCTCTCTACCACCTCTCTCGCTCTCTACCACCTCTCTCGCTCTCTACCACCTCTCTCGCTCTCTACCACCTCTCTCCTCGCTCTCTACCACCTCTCTCCTCTCTCTCTACCACCTCTCTCTCTCTCTCTACCACCTCTCTCTCTCTCTCTACCACCTCTCTCTCTTTCTACCACCTCTCTCTCTCTCTACCACCTCTCTCTCTCTCTACCACCTCTCTCCTCTCTCTCTACCTCTTCTCTCTCTCTCTACCACCTCTCTTCTCTCTCTCTCTACCACCTCTCTCCTCTCTCTCTACCACCTCTCTCTCTCTACCACCTCTCTCCTCTCTCTACCACCTCTCTCTCTCTACCACCTCTCTCTCTCTCTCTCTCTCTACCACCTCTCTCTCTCTACCACCTCTCTCTCTCTACCACCTCTCTCTCTCTCTCTACCACCTCTCTCTCTCTCTCTCTACCACCTCTCTCTCTCTCTCTACCACCTCTCTCTCTCTACCACCTCTCTCTCTCTCTACCACCTCTCTCTCTCTACCACCTCTCTCTCTCTCTACCACCTCTCTCTCTCTACCACCTCTCTCTCTCTCTACCACCTCTCTCTCTCTACCACCTCTCTCTCTACCACCTCTCTCTCTACCACCTCTCTCTCTCTACCACCTCTCTCTCTCTACCACCTCTCTCTCTCTACCACCTCTCTCTCTCTACCACCTCTCTCTCTCTACCACCTCTCTCTCTCTACCACCTCTCTCTCTCTACCACCTCTCTCTCTCTCGCTCTCTACCACCTCTCTCTCTCTCTCTCTCTACCACCTCTCTCTCTCTCTCTCTACCACCTCTCTCTCTCTCTACCACCTCTCTCTCTCTCTCTCTCTCTACCACCTCTCTCTCTCTCTCTACCACCTCTCTCTCTCTACCACCTCTCTCTCTCTCTCTACCACCTCTCTCTCTACCACCTCTCTCTCTCTATACCACCTCTCTCTCTCTATACCACCTCTTTCTCTCTATACCACCTCTCTCTCTCTATACCACCTCTCTCTCTATACCACCTCTCTCCTCTCTCTCTACCACCTCTCTCTCTCTCTCTACCACCTCTCTCTCTCTACCACCTCTCTCTCTCTCTACCACCTCTCTCTCTCTATACCACCTCTCTCCTCTCTCTCTCTACCACCTCTCTCTCTCTCTCTCTACCACCTCTCTCTCTCTACCACCTCTCTCTCTCTACCACCTCTCTCTCTCTACCACCTCTCTCTCTCTACCACCTCTCTCCTCTCTACCACCTCTCTCTCTCTACCACCTCTCTCTCTCTACCACCTCTCTCTCTCTACCACCTCTCTCTCTCTACCACCTCTCTCTCTACCACCTCTCTCTCTACCACCTCTCTCTCTCTACCACCTCTCTCTCTCTACCACCTCTCGCTCTCTACCACCTCTCTCGCTCTCTACCACCTCTCTCGCTCTCTACCACCTCTCTCGCTCTCTACCACCTCTCTCGCTCTCTACCACCTCTCTCGCTCTCTACCACCTCTCTCGCTCTCTACCACCTCTCTCGCTCTCTACCACCTCTCTCGCTCTCTACCACCTCTCTCTCTCTCTACCACCTCTCTCTCTCTACCACCTCTCTCCTCTCTCTACCACCTCTCTCTCGCTCTCTACCACCTCTCTCTCTCTCTACCACCTCTCTCTCTCTCTACCACCTCTCTCTCTCTCTACCACCTCTCTCTCTCTACCACCTCTCTCTCTCTACCACCTCTCTCCTCTCTCTCTACCACCTCTCTCCTCTCTCTGTACCACCTCTCTCTCTCTCTCTCTACCACCTCTCTCTCTCTACCACCTCTCTCTCTCTCTCTACCACCTCTCTCTCTCTCTACCACCTCTCTCTCTCTACCACCTCTCTCTCTACCACCTCTCTCTCTACCACCTCTCTCTCTCTACCACCTCTCTCCTCTCTCTCTACCACCTCTCTCTCTCTACCACCTCTCTCTCTCTACCACCTCTCTCCTCTCTCTTCCACCTCTCTCTCTCTCTCTACCACCTCTCTCTCTCTACCACCTCTCTCTCTCTACCACCTCTCTCTCTCTCTCACCCCTCTCTCTACCACCTCTCTCTCTCTACCACCTCTCTCTCTCTCTCTCTCTCTACCCTCTCTCTCTCTCTACCCTCTCTCTCTCTCTCTCTACCCTCTCTCTCTCTCTCTCTACCACCTCTCTCTCTCTACCACCTCTCTCTCTCTACCACCTCTCTCTCTCTACCACCTCTCTCTCTACCACCTCTCTCTCGCTCGCTCTCTACCACCTCTCTCTCTCGCTCTCTACCACCTCTCTCTCTCTCTCTCTACCACCTCTCTCTCTACCACCTCTCTCTCTACCACCTCTCTCTCTACCACCTCTCTCTCTACCACCTCTCTCTCTACCACCTCTCTCTCTCTCTCTACCACCTCTCTCTCTACCACCTCTCTCTCTCTCGCTCTCTACCACCTCTCTCTCTCTCGCTCTCTACCACCTCTCTCTCTCTCGCTCTCTACCACCTCTCTCTCTCTCGCTCTCTACCACCTCTCTCTCTCTCGCTCTCTACCACCTCTCTCTCTCTCGCTCTCTACCACCTCTCTCTCTCTCTACCACCTCTCTCTCTCTACCACCTCTCTCTCTCTCTCTACCACCTCTCTCTCTCTACCACCTCTCTCTCTCTCTCTACCACCTCTCTCTCTCTACCACCTCTCGCTCTCTACCACCTCTCTCTCTCTCGCTCTCTACCACCTCTCTCTCTCTACCACCTCTCTCTCTCTACCACCTCTCTCTCTCTACCACCTCTCTCTCGCTCTCTACCACCTCTCTCTCTCTCTCTCTACCACTTCTCTCTCTTTACCTTTCTTTCTCCCCTCTGTCTCTCCTCTCTCTCTACCACCTCTCTCTCTCGACCACCTCTCTCTCTCTACCACCTCTCTCTCTCTCTCTCTCTCTACCACCTCTCTCTCTCTCGCTCTCTACCACCTCTCTCTCTCTACCACCTCTCTCTCTCTCTCGCTCTCTACCACCTCTCTCTCTCTCGCTCTCTACCACCTCTCTCTCTCTACCACCTCTCTCTCTCTCTACCACCTCTCTCTCTCTCGCTCTCTACCACCTCTCTCTCTTTACCTTTCTTTCTCCCCTCTGTCTCTCCTCTCTCTCTACCACCTCTCTCTCTCTCTCTACCACCTCTCTCTCTTTACCTTTCTTTCTCCCCTCGGTCTCTCCTCTCTCTCTACCACCTCTCTCTCTACCACCTCTCTCTCTCTCTACCACCTCTCTCTCTCTCTACCACCTCTCTCTCTCTACCACCTCTCTCTCTCTACCACCTCTCTCTCTCTACCACCTCTCTCTCTCTACCACCTCTCTCTCTCTACCACCTCTCTCTCTCTACCACCTCTCTCTCTACCACCTCTCTCTCTCTACCACCTCTCTCTCTCTACCACCTCTCTCTCTACCACCTCTCTCTCTCTACCACCTCTCGCTCTCTACCACCTCTCGCTCTCTACCACCTCTCTCTCTCTCGCTCTCTACCACCTCTCTCTCTCTCGCTCTCTACCACCTCTCTCTCTCTCGCTCTCTACCACCTCTCTCTACCACCTCTCTCTCTACCACCTCTCTCTCTCTCGCTCTCTACCACCTCTCTCTCTCTCGCTCTCTACCACCTCTCTCTCTCTTGCTCTCTACCACCTCTCTCTCTCTACCACCTCTCTCTCTCTCGCTCTCTACCACCTCTCTCTCTCTCTCTACCACCTCTCTCTCTCTACCACCTCTCTCTCTCTACCACCTCTCGCTCTCTACCACCTCTCTCTCTCTCGCTCTCTACCACCTCTCTCTCTCTTTACCTTTCTTTCTCCCCTCTGTCTCTCCTCTCTCTACCACCTCTCTCTCTCTCTCTACCACCTCTCTCTCTCTCTCTCTCTACCACCTCTCTCTCGCTCTCTACCACCTCTCTCTCGCTCTACCACTTCTCTCTCTTTACCTTTCTTTCTCCCCTCTGTCTCTCCTCTCTCTCTACCACCTCTCTCTCTCGACCACCTCTCTCTCTCTCTACCACCTCTCTCTCTCTCTCTACCACCTCTCTCTCTCTCTCTACCACCTCTCTCTCTCTCGCTCTCTACCACCTCTCTCTCTCTACCACCTCTCTCTCTCTCTCGCTCTCTACCACCTCTCTCTCTCTCGCTCTCTACCACCTCTCTCTCTCTACCACCTCTCTCTCTACCACCTCTCTCTCTCTCGCTCTCTACCACCTCTCTCTCTTTACCTTTCTTTCTCCCCTCTGTCTCTCCTCTCTCTACCACCTCTCTCTCTCTCTACCACCTCTCTCTCTCTTTACCTTTCTTTCTCCCCTCTGTCTCTCCTCTCTCTCTACCACCTCTCTCTCTCTACCACCTCTCTCTCTCTACCACCTCTCTCTCTCTACCACCTCTCTCTCTCTCTCTACCACCTCTCTCTCTCTCTCTACCACCTCTCTCTCTCTACCACCTCTCTCTCTCTACCACCTCTCTCTCTCTACCACCTCTCTCTCTCTACCACCTCTCTCTCTCTACCACCTCTCTCTCTCTACCACCTCTCTCTCTCTCTACCACCTCTCTCTCTCTCTACCACCTCTCTCTCTCTACCACCTCTCTCTCTCTACCACCTCTCTCTCTCTACCACCTCTCTCTCTCTACCACCTCTCTCTCTCTACCACCTCTCTCTCTCTACCACCTCTCTCTCTCTACCACCTCTCGCTCTCTACCACCTCTCGCTCTCTACCACCTCTCTCTCTCTCGCTCTCTACCACCTCTCTCTCTCTCGCTCTCTACCACCTCTCTCTCTCTCGCTCTCTACCACCTCTCTCTCTCTCGCTCTCTACCACCTCTCTCTCTCTTTACCTTTCTTTCTCCCCTCTGTCTCTCCTCTCTCTACCACCTCTCTCTACCACCTCTCTCTCTCTTTACCTTTCTTTCTCCCCTCTGTCTCTCCTCTCTCTACCACCTCTCTCTCTCTACCACCTCTCTCTCTCTTTACCTTTCTTTCTCCCCTCTGTCTCTCCTCTCTCTCTACCACCTCTCTCTCTCTACCACCTCTCTCTCTCTTTACCTTTCTTTCTCCCCTCTGTCTCTCCTCTCTCTCTACCACCTCTCTCTCTCTACCACCTCTCTCTCTCTACCACCTCTCTCTCTACCACCTCTCTCTCTCTACCACCTCTCTCTCTCTACCACCTCTCTCTCTCTCTACCACCTCTCTCTCTCTCTACCACCTCTCTCTCTCTCTACCACCTCTCTCTCTCTCTACCACCTCTCTCTCTCTACCACCTCTCTCTCTCTACCACCTCTCTCTCTCTACCACCTCTCTCTCTCTACCACCTCTCTCTCTCTACCACCTCTCTCTCTCTACCACCTCTCTCTCTCTCTTTACCTTTCTTTCTCCCCTCTGTCTCTCCTCTCTCTCTACCACCTCTCTCTACCACCTCTCTCTCTCTTTATCTTTCTTTCTCCCCTCTGTCTCTCCTCTCTCTCTACCACCTCTCTCTCTACCACCGCTCTCTCTCTCTCTCTCTCTTTACCTTTCTTTCTCCCCTCTGTCTCTCCTCTCTCTCTACCACCTCTCTCTCTACCACCTCTCTCTCTCTTTACCTTTCTTTCTCCCCTCTCTCCTCTCTCTACCACCTCTCTCTCTCTACCACCTCTCTCTCTCTACCACCTCTCTCTCTCTACCACCTCTCTCTCTCTACCACCTCTCTCTCTACCACCTCTCTCTCTCGCTCTCTACCACCTCTCTCTCTCTACCACCTCTCTCTCTCTTTACCTTTCTTTCTCCCCTCTGTCTCTCCTCTCTCTACCACCTCTCTCTCTACCACCTCTCTCTCTACCACCTCTCTCTCTCTACCACCTCTCTCTCTCTACCACCTCTCTCTCTACCACCTCTCTCTCTCTTTACCTTTCTTTCTCCCCTCTCTCTCTCTACCCCCTCTCTCTCTCTCTACCACCTCTCTCTCTCTCTACCACCTCTCTCTCTCTCACCCTACCACCTCTCTCTCTCTCTCTCTACCACCTCTCTCTCTCTACCACCTCTCTCTCTCTCTACCACCTCTCTCTCTCTACCACCTCTCTCTCTCTACCACCTCTCTCTCTCTCTACCACCTCTCTCTCTCTCTACCACCTCTCTCTCTCTACCACCTCTCTCTCTCTACCACCTCTCTCTCTCTCTCTCTACCACCTCTCTCTCTCTCTACCACCTCTCTCTCTCTCTACCACCTCTCTCTCTCTACCACCTCTCTCTCTACCACCTCTCTCTCTCTCTCTCTACCACCTCTCTCTCTACCACCTCTCTCTCTACCACCTCTCTCTCTCTACCACCTCTCTCTCTCTCTCTACCACCTCTCTCTCTCTCTCTACCACCTCTCTCTCTCTCTCTACCACCTCTCTCTCTCTCTCTCTCTACCACCTCTCTCTCTCTCTCTCTACCACCTCTCTCTCTCTCTCTCTACCACCTCTCTCTCTCTCTACCACCTCTCTCTCTCTACCACCTCTCTCTCTCTCTACCACCTCTCTCTCTACCACCTCTCTCTCTACCACCTCTCTCTCTCTACCACCTCTCTCTCTCTACCACCTCTCTCTCTCTACCACCTCTCTCTCTCTACCACCTCTCTCTCTCTACCACCTCTCTCTCTCTACCACCTCTCTCTCTCTACCACCTCTCTCTCTCTACCACCTCTCTCTCTACCACCTCTCTCTCTCTACCACCTCTCGCTCTCTACCACCTCTCGCTCTCTACCACCTCTCGCTCTCTACCACCTCTCTCTCTCTCGCTCTCTACCACCTCTCTCTCTCTCGCTCTCTACCACCTCTCTCTCTCTCGCTCTCTACCACCTCTCTCTCTCTCGCTCTCTACCACCTCTCTCTCTCTTTACCTTTCTTTCTCCCCTCTGTCTCTCCTCTCTCTACCACCTCTCTCTACCACCTCTCTCTCTCTTTACCTTTCTTTCTCCCCTCTGTCTCTCCTCTCTCTACCACCTCTCTCTCTCTACCACCTCTCTCTCTCTTTACCTTTCTTTCTCCCCTCTGTCTCTCCTCTCTCTCTACCACCTCTCTCTCTCTACCACCTCTCTCTCTCTTTACCTTTCTTTCTCCCCTCTGTCTCTCCTCTCTCTCTACCACCTCTCTCTCTCTACCACCTCTCTCTCGCTCTACCACCTCTCTCTCGCTCTACCACCTCTCTCTCTCTCTACCACCTCTCTCTCTCTACCACCTCTCTCTCTCTACCACCTCTCTCTCTCTACCACCTCTCTCTCTCTACCACCTCTCTCTCTACCACCTCTCTCTCTCTACCACCTCTCTCTCTCTACCACCTCTCTCTCTCTACCACCTCTCTCTCTCTCTACCACCTCTCTCTCTCTACCACCTCTCTCTCTACCACCTCTCTCTCTCTACCACCTCTCTCTCTCTACCACCTCTCTCTCTCTACCACCTCTCTCTCTCTCTTTACCTTTCTTTCTCCCCTCTGTCTCTCCTCTCTCTACCACCTCTCTCTACCACCTCTCTCTCTCTTTATCTTTCTTTCTCCCCTCTGTCTCTCCTCTCTCTCTACCACCTCTCTCTCTACCACCGCTCTCTCTCTCTCTCTCTCTTTACCTTTCTTTCTCCCCTCTGTCTCTCCTCTCTCTCTACCACCTCTCTCTCTACCACCTCTCTCTCTCTTTACCTTTCTTTCTCCCCTCTCTCCTCTCTCTACCACCTCTCTCTCTACCACCTCTCTCTCTCTACCACCTCTCTCTCTCTACCACCTCTCTCTCTACCACCTCTCTCTCTCGCTCTCTACCACCTCTCTCTCTACCACCTCTCTCTCTCTTTACCTTTCTTTCTCCCCTCTGTCTCTCCTCTCTCTACCACCTCTCTCTCTACCACCTCTCTCTACCACCTCTCTCTCTCTACCACCTCTCTCTCTCTACCACCTCTCTCTCTACCACCTCTCTCTCTACCACCTCTCTCTCTCTTTACCTTTCTTTCTCCCCTCTCTCTCTCTCTACCCCCTCTCTCTCTCTCTACCACCTCTCTCTCTCTACCACCTCTCTCTCTCTCACCCTACCACCTCTCTCTCTCACCCTACCACCTCTCTCTCTCTCTCTCTACCACCTCTCTCTCTCTACCACCTCTCTCTCTCTACCACCTCTCTCTCTCTACCACCTCTCTCTCTCTACCACCTCTCTCTCTCTACCACCTCTCTCTCTCTCTACCACCTCTCTCTCTCTACCACCTCTCTCTCTCTCTACCACCTCTCTCTCTCTACCACCTCTCTCTCTCTACCACCTCTCTCTCTCTCTCTACCACCTCTCTCTCTCTCTACCACCTCTCTCTCTCTACCACCTCTCTCTCTCTACCACCTCTCTCTACCACCTCTCTCTCTCTCTCTACCACCTCTCTCTCTCTCTACCACCTCTCTCTCTCTCTCTCTCTCTACCACCTCTCTCTCTCTCTCTACCACCTCTCTCTCTCTCTCTCTACCACCTCTCTCTCTCTACCACCTCTCTCTCTCTACCACCTCTCTCTCTCTACCACCTCTCTCTCTCTCTACCACCTCTCTCTCTCTCTACCACCTCTCTCTCTCTCTACCACCTCTCTCTCTCTCTACCACCTCTCTCTCTACCACCTCTCTCTCTCTACCACCTCTCTCTCTCTACCACCTCTCTCTCTCTACCACCTCTCTCTCTACCACCTCTCTCTCTACCACCTCTCTCTCTACCACCTCTCTCTACCACCTCTCTCTCTACCACCTCTCTCTACCACCTCTCTCTACCACCTCTCTACCACCTCTCTACCACCTCTCTACCACCTCTCTACCACCTCTCTCTCTCTCTACCACCTCTCTCTCTCTCTACCACCTCTCTCTCTCTCTACCACCTCTCTCTCACCCTACCACCTCTCTCTCTCTCTACCACCTCTCTACCACCTCTCTCTCTCTACCACCTCTCTCTCTCTACCACCTCTCTCTCTACCACCTCTCTCTCTCTCTACCACCTCTCTCTCTCTCTACCACCTCTCTCTCTCTACCACCTCTCTCTCTCTACCACCTCTCTCTCTCTACCACCTCTCTCTCTCTACCACCTCTCTCTCTCTACCACCTCTCTCTCTCTACCACCTCTCTCTCTACCACCTCTCTCTCTCTACCACCTCTCTCTCTCTCTACCACCTCTCTCTCACCCTACCACCTCTCTCTCACCCTACCACCTCTCTCTCTCTCACCCTACCACCTCTCTCTCTCTCTCTCTACCACCTCTCTCTCTCTCTCTACCACCTCTCTCTCTCTCTCTACCACCTCTCTCTCTCTCTCTCTCTCTCTCTCTCTACCACCTCTCTCTCTCTCTACCACCTCTCTCTCTCTACCACCTCTCTCTCTCTACCACCTCTCTCTCTCTACCACCTCTCTCTCGACCACCTCTCTCTCTACCACCTCTCTCTCTACCACCTCTCTCTCTACCACCTCTCTCTCTCTCTCTACCACCTCTCTCTCTACCACCTCTCTCTCTCTACCATCTCTCTCTCTACCACCTCTCTCTCTCTACCACCTCTCTCTCTCTCTCTACCACCTCTCTCTCTCTCTACCACCTCTCTCTCTCTCTCTACCACCTCTCTCTCTACCACCTCTCTCTCTCTACCACCTCTCTCTCTCTACCACCTCTCTCTCTCTACCACCTCTCTCTCTCTACCACCTCTCTCTCTCTACCACCTCTCTCTCTCTACCACCTCTCTCTCTACCACCTCTCTCTCTACCACCTCTCTCTCTCTACCACCTCTCTCTCTCTACCACCTCTCTCTACCACCTCTCTCTCTCTACCACCTCTCTCTCTCTACCACCTCTCTCTCTACCACCTCTCTCTCTCTACCACCTCTCTCTCTACCACCTCTCTCTACCACCTCTCTCTCTCTCTCTCTACCACCTCTCTCTCTCTACCACCTCTCTCTCTCTACCACCTCTCTCTCTCTACCACCTCTCTCTCTCTACCACCTCTCTCTCTCTCTCTCTACCACCTCTCTCTCTCTACCACCTCTCTCTCTCTACCACCTCTCTCTCTCTACCACCTCTCTCTCTCTACCACCTCTCTCTCTCTACAACCTCTCTCTCTCTACAACCTCTCTCTCTCTACCACCTCTCTCTCTCTACCACCTCTCTCTCTCTATACCACCTCTCTCTCTATACCACCTCTCTCCTCTCTCTCCCACCTCTCTCTCGCTCTCCCACCTCTCTCTCTACCACCTCTCTCTCTCTATACCACCTCTCTCTCTCTCTCTACCACCTCTCTCTCTCTACCACCTCTCTCTCTACCACCTCTCTCCTCTCTCTCTCTCTACCACCTCTCTCTACCACCTCTCTCTCTCTACCACCTCTCTCTCTACCACCTCTCTCTCTACCACCTCTCTCTCTACCACCTCTCTCTCTACCACCTCTCTCTCTACCACCTCTCTCTACCACCTCTCTCTACCACCTCTCTCTCTACCACCTCTCTCTCTACCACCTCTCTCTCTACCACCTCTCTCTCTACCACCTCTCTCTCTCTACCACCTCTCTCTCTCTACCACCTCTCTCTCTCTACCACCTCTCTCTCTCTACCACCTCTCTCTCTCTACCACCTCTCTCTCTCTACCACCTCTCGCTCTCTACCACCTCTCTCGCTCTCTACCACCTCTCTCGCTCTCTACCACCTCTCTCGCTCTCTACCACCTCTCTCGCTCTCTACCACCTCTCTCGCTCTCTACCACCTCTCTCGCTCTCTACCACCTCTCTCGCTCTCTACCACCTCTCTCGCTCTCTACCACCTCTCTCGCTCTCTACCACCTCTCTCGCTCTCTACCACCTCTCTCCTCTCTCTCTACCACCTCTCTCCTCTCTCTCTACCACCTCTCTCCTCTCTCTACCACCTCTCTCCTCTCTCTACCACCTCTCTCCTCTCTCTACCACCTCTCTCTCTCTACCACCTCTCTCTCTACCACCTCTCTCTCTCTCTACCACCTCTCTCTCGCTCTCTACCACCTCTCTCTCGCTCTCTACCACCTCTCTCGCTCTCTACCACCTCTCTCGCTCTCTACCACCTCTCTCGCTCTCTACCACCTCTCTCGCTCTCTACCACCTCTCTCGCTCTCTACCACCTCTCTCGCTCTCTACCACCTCTCTCCTCTCTCTACCACCTCTCTCCTCTCTCTACCACCTCTCTCCTCTCTCTACCACCTCTCTCCTCTCTCTACCACCTCTCTCTCTCTACCACCTCTCTCCTCTCTCTCTACCTCTTCTCTCTCTCTCTACCTCCTCTCTTCTCTCTCTCTCTACCACCTCTCTCCTCTCTCTACCACCTCTCTCCTCTCTCTACCACCTCTCTCTCTCTCTCTACCACCTCTCTCTCTCTACCACCTCTCTCTCTCTACCACCTCTCTCTCTCTACCACCTCTCTCCTCTCTCTCTACCTCTTCTCTCTCTCTCTACCACCTCTCTTCTCTCTCTCTCTACCACCTCTCTCCTCTCTCTACCTCCTCTCTCTACCACCTCTCTCTCTCTACCACCTCTCTCTCTCTCTCTCTACCACCTCTCTCTCTCTACCACCTCTCTCTCTCTACCACCTCTCTCTCTCTACCACCTCTCTCTCTCTACCACCTCTCTCTCTCTACCACCTCTCTCTCTCTCTACCACCTCTCTCTCTCTCTACCACCTCTCTCTCTCTACCACCTCTCTCTCTCTACCACCTCTCTCTCTCTACCACCTCTCTCTCTACCACCTCTCTCTCTACCACCTCTCTCTCT
Source organism: Oncorhynchus clarkii lewisi (assembly GCF_045791955.1). Lineage (NCBI taxonomy): Eukaryota > Metazoa > Chordata > Actinopteri > Salmoniformes > Salmonidae > Oncorhynchus > Oncorhynchus clarkii. Next base: position 88,280,515 of record NC_092148.1, on the reverse strand, counting down.
ACCACCTCTCTCTCTACCACCTCTCTCTCTCTACCACCTCTCTCTCTCTACCACCTCTCTCTCTCTCTCTACCACCTCTCTCTCTCTACCACCTCTCTCTCTCTACCACCTCTCTCTCTCTCTACCACCTCTCTCTCTCTACCACCTCTCTCTCTCTCTACCACCTCTCTCTCTCTCTCTCGCTCTACCACCTCTCTCTCTCTACCACCTCTCTCTCTCTACCACCTCTCTCTCTCTACCACCTCTCTCTCTCTACCACCTCTCTCTCTACCACCTCTCTCTCTACCACCTCTCTCTCTCTACCACCTCTCTCTCTACCACCTCTCTCTCTCTACCACCTCTCTCTCTCTACCACCTCTCTCTCTACCACCTCTCTCTCTCTCTACCACCTCTCTCTCTCTACCACCTCTCTCTCTCTCTACCACCTCTCTCTCTCTACCACCTCTCTCTCTACCACCTCTCTCTCTCTATACCACCTCTCTCTCTATACCACCTCTCTCCTCTCTCTCTCTACCACCTCTCTCTCTCTACCACCTCTCTCTCTCTACCACCTCTCTCTACCACCTCTCTCTCTACCACCTCTCTCTACCACCTCTCTCTACCACCTCTCTCTCTCTACCACCTCTCTCTCTCTACCACCTCTCTCTCTACCACCTCTCTCTCTCTACCACCTCTCTCTCTCTACCACCTCTCTCTCTCTACCACCTCTCTCTCTCTACCACCTCTCTCCTCTCTCTCTCTACCACCTCTCTCTCTACCACCTCTCTCTCTACCACCTCTCTCTCTACCACCTCTCTCTCTACCACCTCTCTCTCTACCACCTCTCTCTCTCTACCACCTCTCTCTCTACCACCTCTCTCTCTCTACCACCTCTCTCTCTCTACCACCTCTCTCTCTACCACCTCTCTCTCTACCACCTCTCTCTCTACCACCTCTCTCTCTCTCTACCACCTCTCTCGCTCTCTACCACCTCTCTCGCTCTCTACCACCTCTCTCGCTCTCTACCACCTCTCTCGCTCTCTACCACCTCTCTCGCTCTCTACCACCTCTCTCGCTCTCTACCACCTCTCTCGCTCTCTACCACCTCTCTCGCTCTCTACCACCTCTCTCGCTCTCTACCACCTCTCTCGCTCTCTACCACCTCTCTCGCTCTCTACCACCTCTCTCGCTCGCTACCACCTCTCTCGCTCTCTACCACCTCTCTCGCTCTCTACCACCTCTCTCGCTCTCTACCACCTCTCTCGCTCTCTACCACCTCTCTCGCTCTCTACCACCTCTCTCTCTCTACCACCTCTCTCCGCTCTCTACCACCTCTCTCTCTCTACCACCTCTCTCCTCTCTCTACCACCTCTCTCTCTCTCTACCACCTCTCTCTCTCTACCACCTCTCTCTCTCTCTACCACCTCTCTCTCTCTACCACCTCTCTCTCTCTACCACCTCTCTCTCTCTACCACCTCTCTCTCTCTCTACCACCTCTCTCTCTCTCTACCACCTCTCTCTCTCTCTACCACCTCTCTCTCTCTACCACCTCTCTCTACCACCTCTCTCTCTCTACCACCTCTCTCTACCACCTCTCTCCTCTCTCTACCACCTCTCTCCTCTCTCTCTCTACCACCTCTCTCCTCTCTCTCTACCTCCTCTCTCTCTACCACCTCTCTCTCTCTCTACCACCTCTCTCTCTCTCTACCACCTCTCTCTCTCTACCACCTCTCTCTCTCTCTACCACCTCTCTCTCTCTCTACCACCTCTCTCTCTCTACCACCTCTCTCTCTACCACCTCTCTCTCTACCACCTCTCTCTCTACCACCTCTCTCTCTACCACCTCTCTCTCTACCACCTCTCTCCTCTCTCTCTACCACCTCTCTCCTCTCTCTACCACCTCTCTCTCTCTACCACCTCTCTCTCTCTACCACCTCTCTCCTCTCTCTTCCACCTCTCTCTCTCTACCACCTCTCTCTCTACCACCTCTCTCTCTACCACCTCTCTCTCTCTCACCCCTCTCTCTCTACCACCTCTCTCTCTCTCTACCACCTCTCTCTCTCTACCACCTCTCTCTCTCTACCACCTCTCTTTCTCTACCACCTCTCTCTCTCTCTCTACCCTCTCTCTCTCTCTCTACCACCTCTCTCTCTCTACCACCTCTCTCTCTACCCTCTCTCTCTCTCTACCCTCTCTCTCTCTACCACCTCTCTCTCTACCACCTCTCTCTCTACCACCTCTCTCTCTACCACCTCTCTCTCGCTCGCTCTCTACCACCTCTCTCTCTCGCTCTCTACCACCTCTCTCTCTCTCTCTACCACCTCTCTCTCTACCACCTCTCTCTCTACCACCTCTCTCTCTACCACCTCTCTCTCTACCACCTCTCTCTACCACCTCTCTCTACCACCTCTCTCTCTACCACCTCTCTCTCTACCACCTCTCTCTCTACCACCTCTCTCTCTACCACCTCTCTCTCTCTCTCTCTCGACCACCTCTCTCTCTACCACCTCTCTCTCTACCACCTCTCTCTCTCTCGCTCTCTACCACCTCTCTCTCTCTCGCTCTCTACCACCTCTCTCTCTCTCGCTCTCTACCACCTCTCTCTCTCTCGCTCTCTACCACCTCTCTCTCTCTACCACCTCTCTCTCTCTCTCTACCACCTCTCGCTCTCTCGCTCTCTACCACCTCTCTCTCTCTCTACCACCTCTCTCTCTCTACCACCTCTCTCTCGCTCTCTACCACCTCTCTCTCTCTCTCTCTCTACCACTTCTCTCTCTTTACCTTTCTTTCTCCCCTCTGTCTCTCCTCTCTCTACCACCTCTCTCTCTCGACAACCTCTCTCTCTACCACCTCTCTCTCTCTCTCTACCACCTCTCTCTCTCTACCACCTCTCTCTCTCGCTCTCTACCACCTCTCTCTCTCTACCACCTCTCTCTCTCTCTCGCTCTCTACCACCTCTCTCTCTCTCGCTCTCTACCACCTCTCTCTCTACCACCTCTCTCTCTACCACCTCTCTCTCTCTCGCTCTCTACCACCTCTCTCTCTTTACCTTTCTTTCTCCCCTCTGTCTCTCCTCTCTCTACCACCTCTCTCTCTCTACCACCTCTCTCTCTCTTTACCTTTCTTTCTCCTCTCTCTACCACCTCTCTCTCTACCACCTCTCTCTCTCTCTACCACCTCTCTCTCTCTCTACCACCTCTCTCTCTCTACCACCTCTCTCTCTCTACCACCTCTCTCTCTCTACCACCTCTCTCTCTCTACCACCTCTCTCTCTCTACCACCTCTCTCTCTCTACCACCTCTCTCTCTACCACCTCTCTCTCTCTACCACCTCTCTCTCTACCACCTCTCTCTCTACCACCTCTCTCTCTACCACCTCTCTCTCTACCACCTCTCTCTCTACCACCTCTCTCTCTACCACCTCTCTCTCTACCACCTCTCTCTCTACCACCTCTCTCTCTACCACCTCTCTCTCTACCACCTCTCTCTCTCTACCACCTCTCTCTCTCTACCACCTCTCTCTCTACCACCTCTCTCTCTACCACCTCTCGCTCTCTATCACCTCTCGCTCTCTACCACCTCTCGCTCTCTACCACCTCTCTCTCTCGCTCTCTACCACCTCTCTCTCTCTCTCTCTCTCTCTACCACCTCTCTCTCTACCACCTCTCTCTCTACCACCTCTCTCTCTACCACCTCTCTCTACCACCTCTCTCTCTCTCGCTCTCTACCACCTCTCTCTCTCTCGCTCTCTACCACCTCTCTCTACCACCTCTCTCTCTCTCGCTCTCTACCACCTCTCTCTCTACCACCTCTCTCTCTCTACCACCTCTCGCTCTCTACCACCTCTCTCTCTCTACCACCTCTCGCTCTCTACCACCTCTCTCTCTCTCGCTCTCTACCACCTCTCTCTCTCTTTACCTTTCTTTCTCCCCTCTGTCTCTCCTCTCTCTCTACCACCTCTCTCTCTACCACCTCTCTCTCTCTCTCTCTCTCTACCACCTCTCTCTCGCTCTCTACCACCTCTCTCTCGCTCTACCACTTCTCTCTCTTTACCTTTCTTTCTCCCCTCTGTCTCTCCTCTCTCTCTACCACCTCTCTCTCTCGACCACCTCTCTCTCTCTCTCTACCACCTCTCTCTCTCTCTCTCTCTCTACCACCTCTCTCTCTCTCTACCACCTCTCTCTCTCTCGCTCTCTACCACCTCTCTCTACCACCTCTCTCTCTCTCTCGCTCTCTACCACCTCTCTCTCTCTCTCTCTACCACCTCTCTCTCTCTACCACCTCTCTCTCTACCACCTCTCTCTCTACCACCTCTCTCTCTCTCGCTCTCTACCACCTCTCTCTCTTTACCTTTCTTTCTCCCCTCTGTCTCTCCTCTCTCTACCACCTCTCTCTCTACCACCTCTCTCTCTCTTTACCTTTCTTTCTCCCCTCTGTCTCTCCTCTCTCTCTACCACCTCTCTCTCTCTACCACCTCTCTCTCTCTACCACCTCTCTCTCTCTACCACCTCTCTCTCTCTACCACCTCTCTCTCTCTCTACCACCTCTCTCTCTCTCTACCACCTCTCTCTCTCTACCACCTCTCTCTCTCTACCACCTCTCTCTCTCTACCACCTCTCTCTCTCTACCACCTCTCTCTCTACCACCTCTCTCTCTACCACCTCTCTCTCTCTAACACCTCTCTCTCTCTACCACCTCTCTCTCTCTACCACCTCTCTCTCTACCACCTCTCGCTCTCTACCACCTCTCGCTCTCTACCACCTCTCGCTCTCTACCACCTCTCTCTCTCTCGCTCTCTACCACCTCTCTCTCTCTCGCTCTCTACCACCTCTCTCTCTCTCGCTCTCTACCACCTCTCTCTCTCTTTACCTTTCTTTCTCCCCTCTGTCTCTCCTCTCTCTACCACCTCTCTCTACCACCTCTCTCTCTCTTTACCTTTCTTTCTCCCCTCTGTCTCTCCACCACCTCTCTCTCTCTACCACCTCTCTCTCTCTTTACCTTTCTTTCTCCCCTCTGTCTCTCCTCTCTCTCTACCACCTCTCTCTCTCTACCACCTCTCTCTCTCTTTACCTTTCTTTCTCCCCTCTGTCTCTCCTCTCTCTCTACCACCTCTCTCTACCACCTCTCTCTCGCTCTACCACCTCTCTCTCGCTCTACCACCTCTCTCTCGCTCTACCACCTCTCTCTCTCTCTACCACCTCTCTCTCTCTACCACCTCTCTCTACCACCTCTCTCTCTACCACCTCTCTCTACCACCTCTCTCTCTCTACCACCTCTCTCTCTCTACCACCTCTCTCTCTCTACCACCTCTCTCTCTCTACCACCTCTCTCTCTCTACCACCTCTCTCTCTCTACCACCTCTCTCTCTCTACCACCTCTCTCTCTCTACCACCTCTCTCTCTCTACCACCTCTCTCTCTCTACCACCTCTCTCTCTCTACCACCTCTCTCTCTCTACCACCTCTCTCTCTACCACCTCTCTCTCTACCTCTCTCTCTCTCTCTCTCTACCACCTCTCTCTACCACCTCTCTCTCTCTACCACCTCTCTCTCTCTACCACCTCTCTCTCTCTACCACCTCTCTCTCTACCACCTCTCTCTCTACCACCTCTCTCTCTCTACCACCTCTCTCTCTCTACCACCTCTCTCTCTCTACCACCTCTCTCGCTCTACCACCTCTCTCGCTCTACCACCTCTCTCGCTCTCTTTACCTTTCTTTCTCCCCTCTGTCTCTCCTCTCTCTCTACCACCTCTCTCTCTCTACCACCGCTCTCTCTCTCTCTCTCTCTTTACCTTTCTTTCTCCCCTCTGTCTCTCCTCTCTCTCTACCACCTCTCTCTCTACCACCTCTCTCTCTCTTTACCTTTCTTTCTCCCCTCTCTCCTCTCTCTACCACCTCTCTCTCTACCACCTCTCTCTCTACCACCTCTCTCTCTCGCTCTCTACCACCTCTCTCTCTCTACCACCTCTCTCTCTCTTTACCTTTCTTTCTCCCCTCTGTCTCTCCTCTCTCTACCACCTCTCTCTACCACCTCTCTCTACCACCTCTCTCTCTACCACCTCTCTCTCTACCACCTCTCTCTCTACCACCTCTCTCTACCACCTCTCTCTCTCTACCACCTCTCTCTCTACCACCTCTCTCTCTCTTTACCTTTCTTTCTCCCCTCTCTCTCTCCCCCCTCTCTCTCTACCACCTCTCTCTCTCGCTCTCTACCACCTCTCTCGCTCTACCACCTCTCTCGCTCTACCACCTCTCTCGCTCTACCACCTCTCTCTACCACCTCTCTCTCTACCACCTCTCTCTCTACCACCTCTCTCTCTACCACCTCTCTCTCTCTACCACCTCTCTCTCTCTACCACCTCTCTCTACCACCTCTCGCTCTCTACCACCTCTCTCTCGCTCTCTACCACCTCTCTCTCCTCTCTACCACCTCTCTCTCCTCTCTCTACCACCTCTCTCTCTCTACCTTTCCTTCTCCCCTCTGTCTGTGCTCTGTCTCTCTCTCTACCACCTCTCTCTCCACCATCTCTCTCTCTCTCTCTTCACCATCTCTCTCTCATCATCTCATCATCTCATCTATTTGAGTCCCACAATCAGGCCAACATGATTTAGGGCTTCCAAACCCTTTTAAACATTGTGTGTTTGAGCTACAGACTTTTGTGCAATTAACGTACGCTGAGCTAGAGCGGTGTTTGTGAGACAAGGGCGGATCGTGAAAACGGTTCTTTCTCATAAAAAGTTATGTAAAGTCTGAATGGTTTGAGTTACAAACTATTATGACCCCACGAATGTGCACATGTAATCTGTTTTGCTCTATGACACTCACAGGCCCACATTAAATCCCAGGACATAGTGTCTATAATACTGTAAGGGGTTCTTCAACAGAACATCATAGTAAATCCCAGGACATAGTGTCTATAATACTGTAAGGGGTTCTTCTACATAGACAATCATAGTAAATCCCAGGTCATAGTGTCTATAATACTGTAAGGGGTTCTTCTACCAGGACATAGTGTCTATAATACTGTAAGGGGTTCTTCTACATAGACCATAGGAAATCCCAGGACATAGTGTCTATAATACTGTAAGGGGTTCTTCTACATAGACGATCATAGTAAATCCCAGGTCATAGTGTCTATAATACTGTAAGGGGTTCTTCTACATAGACGATCATAGTAAATCCCAGGACATAGTGTCTATAATACTGTAATAAGGTCACATAGTTGCTGTCACAAACTCCAAACAGTTGTCACTGACTAGTTGTGTATTAATTAACACTGAGCAAACCATTTCTGTACTTACAGCGTTCTCATAAAAACATTTGTTATTAGGTTTTTCTTGGCAGACCTTATTCAATTATTGACATGTGTTAATAAAACTCATCAATACAACTGTTTATGTCAACATGTTTGTTTTGTGTTCTACTTGTATCCCTGGCTGCCCTGAAAATAAAATGGTAAAAAACTTCATTCTGAGGCTCAATATAACAGCTGGACATGCAGATACATTTAAGTAGTGAAAATTAAAAAGCAGATTATTTTGCTGCGAGTCCCTAGGACTGATGAGGAATGAAAATCACGATGCTCATGAATAAACCAACAAGGCCTGTTGCTCTCTGGCTCAAACTTTCCTCTGTCCGATGATACGGCACGTCTAAAAAAAATAAAGACCTCAGGGCGCCTCATCAGAGGAATAAGGTGAACATTGATATTCTATTGATGCATGGATGTCATCATGGGCTTTGTGGAGCTGAGAAATGCGATCTGAAAAACCTCCGTTTAGATCTGTTTACTTTAAACACACAGCTTAGTCTGTTTGTTCAACGCTTGTCCCACACCCACACACACACCCACACACACACAAGCAATGATGTGTTTGAGCACCACAGCAAACAATTAGATAGCACAGATGTTATGAATTAACGCTGTGAAGCATTGCAATTGTTTAACAGGTTGTTTCGAACGGGTCACTTTGAAATCTGTCACAGCTCTGTTCTATTCAACCCCCTGTGCCCTGTCCTCCATCTTCCCTGCAACCACAACATCCAGCTGGATGTTGCCTTCACCTGTGTCCTGTCCTCCATCTTCCCTGCAACCACAACATCCAGCTGGACGTTGCCTTCACCTGTGTCCTGTCCTCCATCTTCCCTGCAACCACAACGTCCAGCTGGACGTTGCCTTCACCTGTGTCCTGTCCTCCATCTTCCCTGCAACCACAACATCCAGCTGGATGTTGCCTTCACCTGTGTCCTGTCCTCCATCTTCCCTGCAACCACAACGTCCAGCTGGATGTTGCCTTCACCTGTGTCCAAAGGCTGTGTGTCTGGGCTCTCAACAATCTTAGTAGCCACAAGGAACTTAAGCTAAGCTTGAAAACAGGCGTTAGACAGTCAGAAGTGGTATAAGTCTCTGCCTTTATGTGTCAGCAGGCATGAAGAGGATAGGTAAGTGCAATCAGAGACCCCACAATACACAACTCTAACCTCTCCTCGGGTACATGGGAACGCTCCTGAGTATTTGGAGGTGCAGGCCGCCCCGCTCTCTCCTTTCTCCTTCACACGAGCCTCCTCTGCCAGGCCGAAGGTGTCCTCACAGTCCCTCGCAAAGTACCTGGGTATAAAACAATTACATCCATCAATACGATGTGTATTTGACCGCAGAGGTTAATACATCAATTAAAACAGTCATTTCCAAAGTGGTCCTCGATGGTACCTGAGGGTCTTCCAGGTCCTCCCGTGGTCCTGAGAACGCTCCAGCAACATGGCGGCGGGCCGGGGGGAGCGGAACACCAGGATCAGATGCGTCAAGTAGAACTCTGTCTCCAGGTTTAGTTGGAGGGTTTCTGTCTCCACCCCCTCGGCAGACTGCCACCAGGTATCTGGGTATCGGAATGAGGAATCGGTCATGGCAGAGGCTAGGTGAGCCTGGTGGGGGAGAGCTGCGTTGCACTTGCTGCATTTGGGTGCTGCTGGACAGGAAGTGTCTCTGTGGAAGGAAGGGGTAGAGCTAAACATCTGCTGGTAGGAGCAGTAGGGCTCAGTGGAGTTGACTCCACACACTGACTGGGTGAGTAGTCCTCGGCCCAAGGCGAGGTTCCCCATGGGAGGGTTACAGGCCCGGCCAGCACAGCGGTTCTGGGTCTCTGAGACTGGACCTGAAGAGCTGGAAGGACCTGGGGGGGATAGAGAGAGAGAGAGAATATATTTTGGGGGGATAAATGTATTTGTATCTAACACAAAATTCACTGTTCCAATTTAAATTAATCTTCACAGATTACGATACCAGCCTGATTAGCCAAAACAATATCCAATATTACATTGACATTTTAAAATGATCTACTGTACAGACATTAAAGCGTTTTTTTTAGATGGGAAAGATGCACGATAGCCAACAAACATGTCAAAGCAACATACTCTACGCGATAATCAAATCATCCTCAATGCCTGCATCCGTACTTGGACAGACTCGCGCTAAAGTTTGCGAGTACCATCTCAATCCAAGCCCGCACAAGGATGAGAAAAAATAAACTTTACTATTCCTTTACTTACCAGCCAAAAGAAGCGGAGACGCACAAAGAGCAATCACGACAAGTAAAGTCCACCGTCTCATCTTGAACATCCTTGAAGACTGTTCTAGAACATACTGAGACAGTCAGGTAGCTGCTTCTTGTGTGAACAGTTGAGAGAGAACAGCGATGAAGGTCTGTTTTTATAGTGACAACATGTGAAGGCACGTTTCCTCAAGACGATTGACTTTAGCCAAGTGAGCTGTCTCCGAAGCGGCACGACGCCTCCAGCATTAACAAACTGAAGCGATAATTAGGCCTATTGAAGAATAAAACACTCACCGTCGATTGGATGTCGATCATAAACGATGTCTGCTACCTATCGAATATCATTCAGTTATAACGAAGTCATCACTGTGCATTAATCTAGGCTACAGGTGCGCGTCGCCGTCTTCAGGCTTGTTCAAGTGTCCAATATCGTTTGTAAAAGGTTGAGCATTCCTGAGTACTCAAATACATCATCAATGTTTGAAAAATTAAATATACATATGGAAAGGTTGAAAGCCTAGGCGTTTAATAGTCTTCCCCAACAACTGTATGGTTATTTCCCAAATGCTAACCTTATCCCCGCCCTCAGCCCTCTAAATATAGTTCAATCTCAAATGGCACCCTATTCTCTCTTGTCAAAAGTATAGCGCACTATAGGGAATAGGGTGCCATTTGGGAATTACCCTACTTAGACCCCTTGACTTGTTCCACATTTTGTTACGTTACAACCTTATTCTAAAATTGATTAAATTATTATTTTCCTTCATCAATCTAAACAAAATACCCCATAATGACAAATATATTTTTTTGCTAATTTATTTAAAATAAAATATTAAATATGACATATGCATTAGTATTCAGACCCTTTAATCAGTACTTTGTTGAAGCACCTTTGGCAGCAATTACAGTCTTGAGGTTTTTTTGGGTATGACGCTACGAGCTTGGCACACCTGTATTTGGGAAGTTTCTCCCAATATTCTCAGAAGATCCTCTCAAGCTCAGGTTGGATGGGGAGCGTCGCTGCACAGCTATTTTCAGGTCTCTCCAGAGATGTTCGATTGGGTTCAAGTCCGGGCTCTGGCTGAGCCACTCAAGGACATTCAGAGACTTGTCCCGAAGCCACTCCTGCGTTGTCTTGGCTGTGAGCTAGGGTCGTTGTCCTGTTGGAAGGTGAACCTTCGCCCCAGTCTGAGGTCCTGAGCACTCTGCAGCAGGTTTTCATCAAGGATCTCTCTGTACTTTGCTCCGTTCATCTTTGCCTCAATCCTGACTAGTCTCCCAGTCCCTGTCCCTCAAAAACATCCCCAAAGCATGATGCTGCCACCACCATGCTTCACCATAGGGATGGTGCCAGGTTTCCTCCAGGCGTGACACTTGGCATTCAGGCCAAAGAGTTCAATCTTGGTTTCATCAGACCAGAGAATCTTGTTCATCATGCTCTGAGAGTCTTTGGGTGCCTTTTGGCAAACTCCAAGCGGTCTGTCATGTGCCTTTTACTAAGTAGTGGCTTCCGTCTGTCCACTCTACCATAAAGGCCTGATTGGTGGAGTGCTGCAGAGATGGTTGTACTTCTGATAGTTTATCCCATCTCCACAGAGGAACTCTAGAGCTCTGTCAGAGTGACCAGCGGTCACCTCCTTGACCAAGGCCCATTTCCCCTGATTGCTCAGTTTGGCCGGGAGGCCAGCTCTAGGAAGAGTCTTGGTGGTTCCAAACTTCTTCAATTTAAGAATGACGGAGGCCACTGTGTTCTTGGGGACCTTCAATGCTGCAGACATTTTATGGTACCCTTCCCCAGATCTGTGCCTCGACACTATCCTGTCTCGGATCTCTATGGACAATTCCTTTTGACCTCATGGCTTGGTTTTTCCTCTGACATGCACTGTCAACTGTGTGACCTTATATAGACAGGTGTGTGCCTTTACAAAGCATGTCCAATCAATTGAATTGACCACAGGTGGACTCCAATCAAGTTGTTGAAACATCTCAAGGACGATCAATGGAAACAGGATGCAGCTGAGCTCAATTTCGAGTCTCATAGCAAAGGGTCTGAATACTTATGTAAATAAGGTATTTCAGTTTTTAATTTTGTATACATTTTCTGAAATTTGGAAAAACCTGTTTTTGCTTTGTCATTATGTGTAGATTGCTGAGGAAAAAGTTTTATTTAATTCATTTTAGAATATGTCTAATGATTTTTACCAAATAAATGCTCTTAGTTTGGGCTACCGAGTGGCGCAGTAGTCTAAGGCACTGCCTCACAGTGCTAGAGGTGTCACTACAGACACGGGTTCGATCTCAGGCTGTATCACAACCGGCCGATCCCTTCCCGCCAGGATCTCCTCCCATGTGTAGACTCCCTTGCCGTCCAGAACGTCCTCCCATGTCCAGGAGTCCACCTTACCATGCTGCTTGGTCCGTTGGTGTTGGGAAGTTCTGTCACGGCCGTTGTTGGTGGAAGAAGGTGAGGACCAAGGTGCAGCATGGTAAGCGTACATTTGAACTTTATTTAAAAATGACGCCGACAAAACTAATAACAAAAAAAACAACCGTGAAGCTTTGAGCTATGTGCCCTGAACAACTACAAAGTTAACTTCCCGCAAAACAGGTGGGGGAAAAGGGTACCTAAGTATGGTTCTCAATCAGAGACAACGATAGACAGCTGTCCCTGATTGAGAACCATACCAGGCCAAGACATAGACATACAAAACTTAGAAAAGGGGACATAAAATGCCCACCCTAGTCACACCCTGGCCTAACCAAAATAGAGAATAAAAAGCCTCTCTATGGCCAGGGCGTGACATCAAATCAAATCACATTTATTTATACAGCCCTTCGTACATCAGCGGATATCTCAAAGTGCTGTACAGAAACCTAGCCTAAAACCCCAAACAGCAAGCAATGCAGGTGTAGAAGCACGGTGGCTAGGAAAAACTCCCTAGAAAGGCCAAAACCTAGGAAGAAACCTAGAGAGGAACCAGGCTATGTGGGGTGGCCAGTCCTCTTCTGGCTGTGCCGGGTGGAGATTGTAACAGAACATGGCCAAGATGTTTAAATGTTCATAAATGACCAGCATGGTCAAATAATAATAATCACAGGCAGAACAGTTGAAACTGGAGCAGCAGCACGGCCAGGTGGACTGGGGACAGCAAGGAGTCATCGTGTCAGGTAGTCCTGAGGCATGGTCCTAGGGCTCAGGTCCTCCGAGAGAGAGAAAGAAAGAGAGAATTAGAGAGCATACGTAAATTCACACCGGATAGGACAGGAGAAGTACTCCAGATATAACAAACTGACCCTAGCCCCCCGACACATAAACTACTGCAGCATAAATACTGGAGGCTGAGACAGGAGGGGTCAGTGAAGACTCATGTTAAAAGAAACCACCAGCTTTCATATGTTCTCATGTTCTGAGCAAGGAACTTAAACGTTAGCTTTCTTACATGTTCGGAAGTAGTACCACGTTCTTCATCTTCTACTGTTCTCGTTAACGAAAAAATCTACATGTATAAACGTATATACTTTTGTTTGTTTATTTTCGTTTCGGTAAAAAAGTATTTTTCAAAATATCCATATTAAACAGGTTTACCTCTCCATGTGCACTTTTGCACTTTTACTTTCTTCTCCAACACTTTGTTTTTGTATTATTTAAACCAAATTGAACATGTTTCATTATTTATTTTAGGCTACATTTATTTTATTGATGTATTATATTAAGTTAAAATAAGTGTTCATTCAGTATTGTTGTAATTGTCATTATTACAAATACATTTTTAAAAATCGGCCGATTAATCGGTATCAGCTTTTTTTTTGGTCCTCCAATAATCGGTATCGGCGTTGAAGAATCATAATCGGTCGACCTCTAGAACATACCCAAACCAGAAGCCATGAATTACAGGCAACATCCGCATCGAGCTAAAGGATAGAGCTGCCGCTTTCAAGGAGCGGGACTCTAACCCGGAAGCTTATAGGAAATCCCGCTATGCCCTGCGACAAACCATCAAACAGGCAAAGCGTCAATACAGGCTTAAGATCGAATCGTACTACACCGGCTCTGACGCTGGTCAGTTGTGGCAGGGCTTGCAAATCATTATGGACTACAAAGGGAAGCACAGCTGAGAGCTGCCTAGTGACACGAGCCTACCAGACGAGCTAAACTACTTCTATGCTCGCTTCGAGGCAAATAACACTGAAACATGCATGAAAGCGCCAGCTGTTCTGGAAAACTGTGTGATCACGCTCGCCACAGCCGATGTGAGTAAGACCTTTAAACAGGTCAACATTCACAAGGCACAGGGCCAGACAGATTACCAGGACATGTACTGCAAGTACTGCAAGCATGCGCTGACCAACTGGCAAGTGGGCGGCAGGGTAGCCTAGTGGTTAGAGCATTGGACTCGTAACTTAAAGGTTGCAAGTTCGAATCCCCAAGCTGACAAGGTACAAATCTGTCGTTCTGCCCCTGAACAGGCAATTAACCCACTGTTCCTAGGCCGTCATTGAAAATAAGAATTTGTTCTTAACTGACTTGCCTGGTTAAATAAAGGTAAAAAATATATATATAGTTTTTTAAAGTGTCTTCACTGATATTTTCAACCTCTCCATGTCCAATACTGTAATACTAACATGTTTTAAGCAGACCACCATAGTGCCTGTGCCCAAGAACACTAAGGTAACCTGCCTAAACGACTACCGACCCGTAGCACTCACGTCTGTAAAGTGCTTTGAAAGGCTGATCATGGCTCACATCATCACCATTATCCCAGAATCCCTAGAACCATCCTATTTGCATACTGCCCCAACAGATCCACAGATGATGCAATCAGATAATGCAATCTCTATTGCACCCCACACAGCTGTTTCCCACCTGGAGAAAAGGAACACCTATGATAGAATGCTATTCATTGACTACTGCTCAGTGTTCAACACCATAGTACCCTCAAAGCTCATCAATAAGCTAAGGACCATGGGACTAAACATCTCCCTGTGCAACTGGATCCTGGACTTCCTGACGGGCCGCCCCACAGGTGGTAAGGGTAGGTAACAACACATCCGCCATGCTGATCCTCAACACAGGGGCCCCTCAGGGGTGCGTGCTCAGTCCCCTCCTGTACTCCCTGTTCACTCATGAGTGCACGACCAGGCATGACTTCAACACCATCATTGAGATTGCCGATGACACAACAGTGGTAGGCCTGATCACAGACAATGACGAGACAGCCTATATGGAGGAGGTCAGAGACCTGGTCATGTGGTGCAAGGATAACAGCCGCTCCTTCAACATGATCAAGACAAAGGAGATGATTGTAGACTACTGGAAAAATAGGATGGAACACGCTCCCATTCTCATCAACAAAAGGTTCTACAGCTGCATCAAGAGCATCCTGACTGGTTGCATCACTGCCTGGTATGGCAACTGCTCGGCCTCCGACCGCCAGGCACTACAGAGGGTAGTGCAAACGGCCCAGTACTGGGGCCAGGCGGTGATGGAGGAAGGCCCTAAAAATTGTCAAAGACTCCAGCCACCCTAGTCATAGACTGTTCTCTCTGCTACCACACGGCAAGCGGTACCGGAGCGCCAAGTCTAGGTCCAAGAGGCTTCTAAACAGCTTCTATCCCAAAAGACTCTTGAACACCTAATCAAATAGCTAGCCAAATTATTTTTGTTGCCCCTCCCCTCTTTTACACTGCTGATACTCTCTGTTGTTATTATCTATGTATAGTCACTTTAATAACTCTACCTTCATGTACATATTACCTCAACTAGAATTTGATTTGAAGTCTTTGTTTTAAAAAACAAGTTTTCAGTGGCTGTGGTCCAAACAGTTAAAAGACACACCCTCGTCCACTTACCCTCGCCTTATGTCCTTGGGGGAATCCCCGTCGCCATCTTGGAGGGTGGTCCAAATGATTAGCCAAGCAAGTGAAGTTTGCAACGTAAGCCCCTCAGCCCTGGTTTTTAGTCGGCTTTGCGAGTGTACAATTATGTTCTCTCCGGCCTGAAACTCCCCATTATTCAATTTGCGACGATTGCACATCCGCTAAGAGAAGTCAGCGAAAACTTTTAAACAACATCAATGGAGAAGTCAACATACAAGTTTAAGCAAAAACTAATGCAAATAAGTTAGAAATTTTGCTACTACGTAAAAAGTCAATATGTTTTGGTTTGGTTATCTGTTGGAAATTGTAGAAATAAACATTTCTTCAGAAGTTCCAGCTAGGCAAGCTAACGTTAGTTAGCTAATTCATTTGCTAGCTATCATACAGCAGGTGTATATTAATAATGATATATTTAATGTAAGTAGACATGCAATCATAATTAAACGGAGCGCATATAAAGCACCCACAAGCTACCGGTGGCTGAAAATACAATCATCGTGGGATGAACGAGTGATGAATTTCCGGCCAACGGTGGTACATTTAAAAATCGTTCCTTCCTCCCTCGACCCCTTGCCCTGCAAGTGTATACTCGTCAGACATCATGATACGTCATCAGAAGTGTTCACTTAATTTGAGGGCTGAGGGGATAGGGTGTGCCTTTTAAGTGTTTGGACCGCAGCCATTTAACTAACAGGCCAGCGTGTCTTTCAAGTGCATTCCTGTCACCGCTTATTACCAACTGTCACTCATTTAAAACACACACACACCACCTGCCAGTTGTCAGGTATACAACCCTGGACCTGGGGTCGTCTGACCCTTGACCCCAATAATCAGCCATTTGTGAGCCAGTTCTTTACCTCATGATGACATCACCAGAGAGCGTCAACAGAGAGAGGGGATGAAATAGAGAAAAATAGAGATTTCAGCAAGAGGTGATAGATACACTGTGTGTGTTTGCATAAATTAATCTGCACTGTTACGAATAAGCTACGACTTTGATGTATCATAACACATATAGATGATACTGTTGTACTGTTAGATTTCAGTGCAGCCTTTGATATTATTGACCATAACCTGTTGTTGAGAAAACCTTTGTGTTTTGGCTTTTCAACCTCTGCCATATTGTGGAGGGTTTTCTTAATGGAAGCTTCTCTAATGTCAAACATGTAAAGTGTGGTGTACTGCAGGGCAGCTCTCAAGGCCCTCTACTCTTGTGTGTCCATGTATGCTGATGATTCAACCATATACGCATTAGCAACCACAGCTAATGAAGTCACTGAAACCCTTAACAAAGAGTTGCAGTCTGTTTTGGAATGGATGGCCTGTAATAAACTGGTCCAGAACATCTCTAAAACAATGTACCCTTAATTTAACTGGATAAGTCAGTTAAGAACAAATTCTTATTTACAATGACGGCCTACACCGGCCAAACACAGACAACGCTTGGCCAATTGTGCGCCGCCCTACGGGACCCCCAATCACAGCCAGTTGTGATACAGCCTGGATTTGAACCAGGGTGTCTGTAATGACACCTCTAACACTGAGATGCAGTGCCTTAGACTGCTGCGTCACTCGAGAGCCCAAACTAAGAGCATTGTATTTGGTACAAATCATTCCCTAAATTCTAGACCTCTGCTCAATCTGGTAATGAATGAACGGTGTGGCTGTTGAACAAGTTGAGGAGACTAAATTACTTGGTGTTATCTTAGATTGTAAACTGTCATGGTCAAAACATATAGATTAAATGGTTGTAAAGTTGGGGAGAGATCTGTCCCTATTAAAGAGATGCTCTGCTTTTTTGACACCACACTCCACAAATCAAGTCCTACAGGCTCTAGTTTTATCTCATATAGCGCAAGTGAACAGCAAGCCTGGTTTAAAAAAAACTAATAAAGCAAAGCCTCACGGCACAACACCTCTCCCCCATGTGACCTACTTGTTGTGTGTATGTACTGACAGGTATGTGTAACTGATAGATGTACACAAACACTACATTTTAATGTTTTTAAATCTATGTAAGATTTAAGATTGTACATTATTTTGTCTGGAATTAATTTTTTGTAATGTGTTTGACCCCAGTAAGACTAGCTGTCGCCATTGATGTTCGCTAATGAGGATTCTAATAAATCAAAACAAATGAAATCAAAATTATGATGAGAGTGCCTGATAGGCTAAAATGAATAGGTGAGGGTTAGAGAGAGAAGGAGAAAGAAAGAGAAAGAAAGAGACAGAGAGAGAGAGAGAAAGAACGAGAGATAGAAAGAAAGGAAGGAGGGGTTACTGGGTGACAAGATGAACAGGTGAGGTTGTCTGAAAGGTCATGTCATGCTGTAAATACAGCACATTAGGAGTAGTCACTTCTCACTGTGAACATAACCTGTCACATTTCTTACTGAATCATTCTCTCTCTCTGTTTCTCTGTTCTCTCACTCTTGCCTGACTGTTTGTCATGTGTAGTTAGCACATACACCACCGTTCAAAAGTTTGTAGTCACTTAGAAATGTCCTTGTTTTTGAAAGAAAAGCAATTTTTTTTTGTCAATTAAAATAACATCGAATTGATCAGAAATACAGTGTAGACATTGTTAATGTTGTAAATGACTCAACGTCAACAGTGAAGAGGTGACTCTGGGATGCTGGCCTTCTAGGCAGAATTCCTCTGTCCAGTGTCTGTTCTTTTGCCCATCTTAATCTTTTATTTTTATTGGCCAGTCTGAGATATGGCTTTTTATTTGCAACTTTGCCTAGAAGGTCAGCATCCCGGAGTCGCCTCTTCACTGTTGACGTTGAGACTGGTGTTTTGCGGGTACTAATTAATGACGCTGCCAGTTGAGGACTTGTGAGGCGTCTGTTTCTCAAACTACGAGATCTTCAGTTTCTTGGAAATTTCTCGCATGGAATAGCCTTCATTTCTCAGAACAGGAATAGACTGACGAGTTTCAGAAGAAAGTGATTTGTTTCTGGCCATTTTGAGCCTGTAATCGAACCCACATGCTGATGCTCCAGATACTCAACTTGTCTAAAGAAGGCCAGTTTTATTGCTTCTTTAATCAGAACAACAGTTTTCAGCTGTGCTTACAGAATTGCAAAAGAGTTTTCTAATGATCAATTAGCCTTTTAAAATGATTAGCTAACACAACGTGCCATTGGAACACAGGAGTGATGGTTGCTGATAATGGGCCTCTGTATGCCTATGTAGATTTCCATTAAAAATCAGCCGTTTCCAGCTACAATAGTCATTTACAACATTAACAATGTCTACACTGTATTTCTGATTAATTTGATGTTATTTTAATGGACAAAAAATGTGTTTTTCTTTCAAAAACAAGGACATTTCTAAGTGACCTCAAACTTTTGAACAGTAGTGTTGTATGTTGTAGTGTGTGTGTGTCAGTGAATGATTCACTCTGTGAGCACGACCTGTCACTGTCACACTGAATCATTCTCTGCTTCTCTGTTTCCTCCCCTTGTGTGTAGGCTATGTAACACTGTGCCAGTCTCGTCTTCATCCACAATTTGTTTTGTTACGAAAGTCAGCGATATTGTCTATCCGATGTTGGTGTGTATGTGTTGGCAGGAGCATTCGCTGTCTCTCCCCTAGGCATCCCGTCCCAAGCAGATCAGGATCAGGACATTCTTAGAATGTTGTGACTCTTGTGACTGACAGGCTTCTGTTTGACGTCTCGGGGGAAAAGGGGTTATGTCTGTGTTATTTTCAGAGTCCTCTAATGATTAGACAGGTAATGGCAGGGGTGATGTACCTTTAATGATTAGACAGGTCAGGGGTGATGCACCTTTAATGATTAGATGGGTAATGGCAGGGGTGATGCACCTTTAATGATTAGACAGGTCAGGGGTGATGCACCTTTAATGATTAGACAGGTAATGGCAGGGGTGATGCACTTTTAATGATTAGACAGGTCAGGTCAGGGGTGATGCACCTTTAATGATTAGACAGGTCAGGGGTGATGCACTTTTAATGATTAGACAGGTCAGGTCAGGGGTGATGCACCTTTAATGATTAGACAGGTCAGGGGTGATGCACTTTTAATGATTAGACAGGTCAGGTCAGGGGCGATGCACCTTTAATGATTAGACAGGTCAGGGGTGATGCACCTTTAATGATTAGACAGGTCAGGGGTGATGCACCTTTAATGATTAGACAGGTCAGGTCAGGGATGATGCACCTTTAATGATTAGACGGGTCAGGTCAGGGATGATGCACCTTTAATGATTAGACAGGTCAGGGGTGATGCACCTTTAATGATTAGACAGGTTAGGTCAGGGATGATGCACCTTTAATGATTAGACAGGTCAGGTCAGGGATGATGCACCTTTAATGATTAGACAGGTCAGGTCAGGGATGATGCACCTTTAATGATTAGACAGGTCAGGTCAGGGATGATGCACCTTTAATGATTAGACAGGTCAGGTCAGGGGCGATGCACCTTTAATGATTAGGCAGGTCAGGGGTGATGCACCTTTAATGATTAGACAGGTAATGGCAGGGGTGATGCACCTTTAATGATTAGACAGGTTAGGTCAGGGATGATGCACCTTTAATGATTAGACAGGTCAGGTCAGGGATGATGCACCTTTAATGATTAGACGGGTCAGGTCAGGGATGATGCACCTTTAATGATTAGACAGGTCAGGGGTGATGCACCTTTAATGATTAGAAGGGTCAGGTCAGGGATGATGCACCTTTAATGATTAGACAGGTCAGGGGTGATGCACCTTTAATGATTAGACAGGTAATGGCAGGGGTGATGCACCTTTAATGATTAGACAGGTCAGGGGCGATGCACCTTTAATGATTAGACAGGTCAGGGATGATGCACCTTTAATGATTAGACAGGTCAGGGGTGATGCACCTTTAATGATTAGACAGGTAATGGCAGGGGTGATGCACCTTTAATGATTAGACAGGTTAGGTCAGGGGCGATGCACCACAAATCCCAAGAGCAAATTCCCAAAGCATGTAAAACTGGCAGACAGACAGACAGACAGGCGGGACAGACATAAATGACAGACAGACGGGACAGACAGGATAGACAGATGGGACAGACAGACAGACAGGCAGACAGACAGTTCCTCCACCATCACTGGTTTGCTTTATTTCCAGACTGTAAAAGGATATCGCTCCCCCCTTTCCCTCCCTCCCCTCCCTCCCCCGGCAGTACATGTCACCTAGTACCTCATGCTTACTGAACGGGAGAGACCCTTGGAGGGAATCTGTCTACCTCCTTGTAGAAACCAGACCTACAGCCAGACATGCTAGGAGGCTAGGCTGGGATGTATATCCCTCTATAATGCTATAGATATAAGACGAATGCTATAGGGAACTTGAAATGACCCTCATATGCAGTGGAGGAAAAAGTACCCAATTGTCATACTTGAGTAAAAGTAAATATAGCTTATTAAACCCAAATACTTTTAGACTTTTACTCAAGTAGTATTTTACTGGGTGACTTTCACTTTTACCTTTAAAGTACAGATACCCCCCAAAAAACTACTTAAGTAGTACTTTAAAGTATTTTTTACTTAAGTACTTTACACCACTGCCCATATACCCCTGCTGTATGTATCCTTCTATCCGTCATCCCTCACCTCTCTTTTTCCATTTTCCTGTCTTTCCTCTTACCCCTCTGGCCTGTATCGCTCCTAGTCGCCTTCTCTTCTGCATAATATTTCAAACAGGCATTGCGTGGAACAGTACAGACAGTTCTGGATGTTTACACTCGTTTCTTTTTTCTCTTCACCTTGTGACTTCCTTTCTTGGTGCCCAGGAAAGATTGGCCGTTCACATGACTGAGCGCTGGCCTAAATTAGCAACAAGCGAGCGAGGTAGAGACAAGGGAATACTAGTAAAGAGTTTCACCTTCAAGAAAGCCAGACCCGCGGCACAGATCTGTTCCATATTTTGGATTATTAAAGATAGGATAGTATATTATACAGGATTATTAAGTAGAGGATAGTATATTATACAGGATTATTAAGGAGAGGATAGTATATTATACAGGATTATTAAGGAGAAGATAGTATATTATACAGGATTATTAAAGAGAAGATAGTATATTATACAGGATTATTAAGGAGAAGATGGTATATTATTCAGGATTATTAAGGAGAGGATAGTATATTATACAGGATTATTAAGGAGAGGATATGGGGGACAGAGAGAATGGTCTGCTTCTTTTCATAGACACTTCATTGTATAAATCATCTTCATAGTTTCCTCCCTTTTGTATCAGATATACTTAATATTAGACACTTCATCAAAAGCTACAGAACACAGCTTTTGGTCCCCAAAGAAGTATACTGTATTTTTGGAGTTGGAATGAGAAGGTTGATTGAATCAGGTTGGTTTCCAGTGTAACATGACGTATGTGAGTGTTTTCTTTTGCCTCTGCCCAGAGGCCGTGGCTTTTTATGGGCACAGTTTCACCTCTAGACTGTAAGAGGCAGCAGACAGGCAAAACATCTCTGTCTTTCTCTTTACTGAACTCACTTTATCCCCAGACATTTTCTTCGATCCAGTGTCCGTTACGTTTCTTAATGGGGACAGAAATCATTAGTAACGAGGTAGAAGGAGCACTGTGGCAGTCTGTGGGTTAAAGGGGAGTATTGATTGTTAATGAGGAAACTTGAAAACAGAGTGAATAAATGAAAGTACAGTATCACTAAATTAGGAACCAATTACAAGGTGAAAGGGTCACGTGAGAGAGAGAGAGAGAGACAGAGAGAGAGACAGAGCGAGTGAGAGAGAGAGAGACTGAGGAGACAGAGACAGAGAGAGAGAGGAGACAGAGAGATTGAGAGAGAGAGAGACTGAGGAGACAGAGACAGTGAGAGAGAGAGAGAGAGACTGAGGAGACAGAGACAGAGAGAGAGAGAGAGAGAGGAGAGACTGAGGAGAGAGACAGAGAGACAGAGACAGAGAGAGCGAGAGACAGAGGGAGAGAGAGAGACAGAGGGAGAGAGAGAGAGAGAGAGAGGAGAGAGAGACAGAGAGAGCGAGAAAGAGAGAGACAGAGGGAGAGAGAGAGAGAAGTCTGCAGGCAGGTAGAAAAAAGCAAAGTGGCCTTTTCAGTTCAGCGGATATTTACCCAGAACTGTACTTCAGGGTGTGTTTGTCTTTCGACGGGCCAAGGCCACACACTGCATGCGGATGTGACACAGCTAGTAACCTTGTAGAGCAAAAAAATAAGGTATGTAAACTGAAAAAAACATAATGCTAATATTTAGGTATAGAGATGGTAAGTGATAAAAAAATATATATATACATGTATACACTACTGTTCAAAGGTTTGGGGTCACTTAGAAATGTCCTTGTTTTTGAAAGAAAAGCTCTTTTTTTTGTCCATTAAAATAACATCAAATTGATCAGAAATACAGTGTGGACATTGCTAATGTTGTAAATGACTATTGTAGCTGGAAATGGCTGATTTTTAATGGAATATCTGCATAGTCGTACAGAGGCCCATTATCAGCAACCATCACTCCTGTGTTCCAATGGCACGTTGTGTTAGCTAATCCAAGTTTATCATTTTAAAAGGCTAATTGATAATTAGAAAAGCCTTTTGCAATTATGTTAGCACTGCAGAAAACTGTTGTTCTGATTAAAGAAGCAATGAAACTGTCTTTCTTTAGACTAGTTGAGTATCTGGAGCATCAGCATATGTGGGTTCGATTACAGGCTCAAAATGGCCAGAAACAAATAACTTTCTTCTGAAACTCATCAGTCTATTCCTGTTCTGAGAAATGAAGGCTCTTCCATGTGAGAAATTGCCAAGAAACTGAAGATCTCGTACAACGCTGTGTACTATTCCCTTCACAGAACAGCACAAACTGTCTCTAACCAGAATAGAAAGAGGAGTGGGAGGCCCCGGTGCACAACTAAGCAAGAGAACAAGTACATTAGAGTGTTTAGTTTGAGAAACAGACGCCTCACAAGTTCTCAACTGGCAGCTTCATTAAATAGTACCCACAAAACACCAGTCTCAACGTCAACAGTGAAGAGGCGACTCCAGGACGCTGGAGTATCAAAATAAAATAAACAAAAAAAGAAAGCAAGAAAAAAAGATTGTAAGTGATTGGCTGCTGGCAGTTACTGAGGGAAACACAACGACAAAAAAAACTGCTGATATGTAATGATGATGTGAGAGTAACTAACTGTTACTGTAGCACATTGAGGGCATCTGTTTGTTTGATGAATGATGTCTCAGACCCCATACCATCACTTCCCATCTCGTCCCCCCCCTACCCTCAGGCAGACAGGACAAGGGGTAATCAGAGCTTCTCTTGGACCCTGCACAGAGGACACGAAGGACCAAACAGAAGGATAATCTCGGTTAAGGATGGGGCAGGAGCTGGGATCGGAGCGTGTGTTATGATCGGAATGTCTACTGCCCCGACGCAGTGATCCTGTTTTAGACTCCACGTCTGTCTGTCTGTCTGTCTGTCTCTGTGTCTGTCTGTCTGTCTGTCTGTCTGTCTGTCTGTCTGTCTGTCTGTCTGTCTATCTCCCTGTCTGTCTATCTCCCTGTCTGTCTGTCTGCCTGTCTGTCTCCCTGTCTGTCTGTCTGTCTGCCTGTCTGCCTGCCTGTCTGTCTCCCTGTCTGTCTCTGTGTCTGTCTGTCTGTCTCTGTCTGTCTGTCTGTCTGTCTCTGTGTCTGTCTGTCTCTGTGTCTGTCTTTCCGTCTGCCTGTCTCTGTGTCTGCGTGTGTCTGTCTGTCTGTCTGTCTGTCTGTCTGTCTGTCTGTCTGTCTGTCTGTCTGTCTGTCTGTCTGTCTCTGTGTCTGTCTGTCTGTCTCTGTGTCTGTCTGTCTCTGTGTCTGTCTTTCCGTCTGCCTGTCTCTGTGTCTGCGTGTGTCTGTCTGTCTGTCTGCATGTGTCTGTCTGTCTGTCTGTCTGTCTGTCTGTCTGTCTGTCTGTCTGTCTGTCTGTCTGTCTGTCTGTCTGTCTGTCTGTCTGTCTGTCTGTCTGTCTGTCTGTCTGTCTGTCTGTCTGTGTGAGGTAGTGTGTAGAGTAAAGTAACACCTGGGTGCTGTGTGTGTGTGCGGGGGGGGGAAAACACATGTTTTATTACATTTTTTGATTGCTAATTACATGCTGGCCTTCTGTGAAGAAAGTGGACACTAGGTCACACTACCTTATATCTTATTCATTGGTACAACCACTATACTTGGAAAGTCAACACCTGCAGCACCCACTGAGTAGTCCAGAATCAAGGCTGTATGAAAACATTTCGGGAGTTATTTTTAAAGTGTTACATCTCGCTCAGGTAAGTTAAGTGTTAATTATTGCTGAAAGTAAAAATCTTGCTCACTGGTCTGTGTGCACCAGGCTGCCTCTGGCAGAGTTCTACTGGGATGCTGCCAGACTGTTCCAGCTGAACAGAGTGTTGTCTTAACAGATTGGTCTCTCCATCAACAACAGGTGCAGTTCAGGGATGGGTTTCAGTGTGTTACTGTATCTTTACTACATAGCTCTTTAATGATACAGCTCATTTCTCAGATTGTACTTTCCCCTGGTAGATGATGAATGTACAATAGGATTACTGACTGTAGTAGAAACATGTCCTAACAATGGGGATCAATGCTGCTGAGACATATCCTGTGTTTGGGAGGGAATCAGACTTGGGTTCAAATGCTATTTTAAATAAATTCAAATACGTTATCTGTGATGTATTCATGTTGCCTGCTTTAATTGAACCACTAGAAAAGTCCCAGAAGTACAAACCCTGTCACTCCAGGCAGGCTAGAGAAAACTCTCAAAGAATTGTAAAGATTTGAAAAGTATTTGAGCCTGGTGGTCTGGTGGGAATTGTCAAGTATTGCAGGACTGCAGCCAAGCTTGTCATAGCTGAGATTGCGTGTACTGTAACTGAATCTGTTGCCTAGGGAAATTTGAACACAATAAATGTTTTTTTTTTTTAGTCTTTATAAGTAAACCAGGATCTATCACGTGTTTGTGGTGGTTTACACAGTTCGCAAAACCCATACATGCACATCGGCAGAGTCATGGAGGATAACACACAATACAGCCTGGGACTTATTTCCATTGTTGAATCATGGAGGATAACACACAATAAAGTCTGGGACTTATTTCCATTGTTGAATCATGGAGGATAACACACAATAAAGTCTGGGACTTATTTCCATTGTTGAATCATGGAGGATAACACACAATAAAGTCTGGGACTTATTTCCATTGTTGAATCATGGAGGATAACACACAACACAGCCTGGGACTTATTTCCATTGTTGAATCATGGAGGATAACACACAATAAAGTCTGGGACTTATTTCCATTGTTGAATCATGGAGGATAACACACAATAAAGTCTGGGACTTATTTCCATTGTTGAATCATGGAGGATAACACACAACACAGTCTGGGACTTATTTCCATTGTTGAATCATGGAGGATAACACACAATACAGCCTGGGACTTATTTCCATTGTTGAATCATGGAGGATAACACAACACAGCCTGGGACTTATTTCCATTGTTGAATCATGGAGGATAACACACAACACAGCCTGGGACTTATTTCCATTGTTGAATCATGGAGGATAACACACAATACAGTCTGGGACTTATTTCCATTGTTGAATCATGGAGGATAACGCACAATAAAGTCTGGGACTTATTTCCATTGTTGAATCATGGAGGATAACGCACAATAAAGTCTGGGACTTATTTCCATTGTTGAATCATGGAGGATAACACACAATACAGCCTGGGACTTATTTCCATTGTTGAATCATGGAGGATAACACACAATAAAGTCTGGGACTTATTTCCATTGTTGAATCATGGAGGATAACACACAATAAAGTCTGGGACTTATTTCCATTGTTGAATCATGGAGGATAACACACAATACAGCCTGGGACTTATTTCCATTGTTGAATCATGGAGGATAACACACAACACAGCCTGGGACTTATTTCCATTGTTGAATCATGGCGGATAACACACAATAAAGTCTGGGACTTATTTCCATTGTTGAATCATGGAGGATAACACACAACACAGTCTGGGACTTATTTCCATTGTTGAATCATGGAGGATAACACACAACACAGCCTGGGACTTATTTCCATTGTTGAATCATGGAGGATAACACACAACACAGCCTGGGACTTATTTCCATTGTTGAATCATGGAGGATAACACACAATACAGTCTGGGACTTATTTCCATTGTTGAATCATGGAGGATAACGCACAATAAAGTCTGGGACTTATTTCCATTGTTGAATCATGGAGGATAACGCACAATAAAGTCTGGGACTTATTTCCATTGTTGAATCATGGAGGATAACACACAATACAGCCTGGGACTTATTTCCATTGTTGAATCATGGAGGATAACACACAATAAAGTCTGGGACTTATTTCCATTGTTGAATCATGGAGGATAACACACAATAAAGTCTGGGACTTATTTCCATTGTTGAATCATGGAGGATAACACACAATACAGCCTGGGACTTATTTCCATTGTTGAATCATGGAGGATAACACACAACACAGCCTGGGACTTATTTCCATTGTTGAATCATGGCGGATAACACACAATAAAGTCTGGGACTTATTTCCATTGTTGAATCATGGAGGATAACACACAACACAGTCTGGGACTTATTTCCATTGTTGAATCATGGAGGATAACACACAACACAGCCTGGGACTTATTTCCATTGTTGAATCATGGAGGATAACACACAACACAGCCTGGGACTTATTTCCATTGTTGAATCATGGAGGATAATACACAATACAGTCTGGGACTTATTTCCACTGTTAAATCATGGAGGATAACACACAATAAAGTCTGGGACTTATTTCCACTGTTAAATCATGGAGGATAACACACAATAAAGTCTGGGACTTATTTCCATTGTTGAATCATGGAGGATAACACACAACACAGCCTGGGACTTATTTCCATTGTTGAATCATGGAGGATAACACACAACACAGCCTGGGACTTATTTCCATTGTTGAAACATAGAGGATAACACACAACACAGCCTGGGACTTATTTCCATTGTTGAGTCATGGAGGATAACACACAATACAGTCTGGGACTTATTTCCATTGTTGAATCATGGAGGATAACACACAATACAGCCTGGGACTTATTTCCATTGTTGAAACATAGAGGATAACACACAACACAGCCTGGGACTTATTTCCATTGTTGAAACATAGAGGATAACACACAACACAGCCTGGGACTTATTTCCATTGTTGAATCATGGAGGATAACACACAATACAGTCTGGGACTTATTTCCATTGTTGAATCATGGAGGATAACACACAATACAGCCTGGGACTTATTTCCATTGTTGAATCATGGAGGATAACACACAACACAGCCTGGGACTTATTTCCATTGTTGAATCATGGCGGATAACACACAATAAAGTCTGGGACTTATTTCCATTGTTGAATCATGGAGGATAACACACAACACAGTCTGGGACTTATTTCCATTGTTGAATCATGGAGGATAACACACAACACAGCCTGGGACTTATTTCCATTGTTGAATCATGGAGGATAACACACAACACAGCCTGGGACGTATTTCCATTGTTGAATCATGGAGGATAATACACAATACAGTCTGGGACTTATTTCCACTGTTAAATCATGGAGAATAACACACAATAAAGTCTGGGACTTATTTCCACTGTTAAATCATGGAGGATAACACACAATACAGCCTGGGACTTATTTCCATTGTTGAAACATAGAGGATAACACACAACACAGCCTGGGACTTATTTCCATTGTTGAAACATAGAGGATAACACACAACACAGCCTGGGACTTATTTCCATTGTTGAATCATGGAGGATAACACACAATACAGTCTGGGACTTATTTCCATTGTGGTCCTCTTGAAACAAGATGGCTGGACAAGATCCAGCACGGTTGAACACAGTATAGACAGCGATATAATAAAACATTTTTAAAGAAGAAGAAGAACATCTATCTCATCATTGCAGTTACATGGTAGGGGTCATTCATATGGGCACGGCAGACATCAAACAGTTTTTGACTTTCATTTTGAAGCTGCCCAGAGAGGATGACGTTTTTATGGTCAGAAGAAACTCATTCCCCTCTGAGGCGCCTGTATAGTAGACAGTACCTTTCCCAGCATTACTCCTGAACCTGTATAAGCACACATTAATAACACGGTTCACACAGTTCACACGGTTCATATGGTTCATACGGTTCAGACAGTTCATACGGTTCACACGGTTCATATGGTTCACACAGTTCACACGGTTCATATGGTTCACACAGTTCATACGGTTCACACGTTTTATATAGTTCATATGGTTCACACAGTTCATATGGTTCACACAGTTCATATGGTTCACACGTTTTATATAGTTCATATGGTTCACACAGTTCATATGGTTCACACAGTTCATATGGTTCACACGTTTTATATAGTTCATATGGTTCACACAGTTCATATGGTTCACACAGTTCATATGGTTCACACAGTTCATATGGTTCACACAGTTCATATGGTTCAAACTGTTCATATGGTTCAAACTGTTCATATGGTTCACACAGTTCATATGGTTCACACGTTTCATATAGTTCATATGGTTCACACGGTTCATATGGTTCACACGGTTCATATGGTTCACTGATGAACAATAGACATACACAGACAATAATACCATCAACAGCAGCTGGAGGAAAACATCATTGCAATGAAATACCACGACCAAAGCCTTTGGCTATGTCTCTTATAAGGGACCTTCCTTCATTGTAACTGAAAACGGATTGGTTTCTGTCCAAAGCATAGACACCAGAGATGTTGTAACTGTCTTTTTACACTCCTTATACAGGAATTCTACCCTATTCCATGTCCGTGCCCTGGCTGTTTATCAACTTGTAAATCCCATCACTCATCACCCTGTCCGTGTAGTGTGTTTGTGGTTTGTTTGGCTTGAAGTTGCGGTTCATTTGTTAGATTCCTGGTCCTCAGGCACATCATTTGATAGGTTAAAAAATGTAATCAACAACCCACCCAGTGGAGCATTGAGACTATCCAATAATTGTCTGTACCCATATCTTGGATCCTAACACAGGTATGATTTTGTGTCACAGCCAAAGATATATAGCCTAGGTTACATCCAGGGGAGAACGACTGCTCCCTCTCACTGAAGCCATTGTTAGCGGAAAACAGCTAATGAAAAAATGCCAATCTTTGTGGTCAATCTTCGTGTGAATAAAAACACGTTTCAAAGACAATCATGGTAACAATAATTGCTTCTTATACACCAGATGCATGTCCTTAAAACGATTATTTAAAAATCGCACACAGGAGAAGTACCTCGGGCGGCCTTCAAATTGAGTTACTCAATGAAAGGGGCTTGCAACGTCACTCCTGGAGTAGCTTAAACTCCATGTGTAACTCTGTGTTGTCTGTTCACACTGCTTTGCTTTATCTTGGCCAGGTCGCAGTTGTAAATGAGAACTTGTTCTCAACTAGCCTACCTGGTTAAATAAAGGTGTTCTCAACTAGCCTACCTGGTTAAATAAAGGTGTTCTCAACTAGCCTACCTGGTTAAATAAAGGTGTTCTCAACTAGCCTACCTGGTTAAATAAAGGTGTTCTCAACCAGCCTACCTGGTTAAATAAAGGTGTTCTCAACCAGCCTACCTGGTTAAATAAAGGTGTTCTCAACCAGCCTACCTGGTTAAATAAAGGTGTTCTCAACCAGCCTACCTGGTTAAATAAAGGTGTTCTCAACCAGCCTACCTGGTTAAATAAAGGTGTTCTCAACTAGCCTACCTGGTTAAATAAAGGTGTTCTCAACTAGCCTACCTGGTTAAATAAAGGTGTTCTCAACTAGCCTACCTGGTTAAATAAAGGTGTTCTCAACCAGCCTACCTGGTTAAATAAAGGTGTTCTCAACCAGCCTACCTGGTTAAATAAAGGTGTTCTCAACCAGCCTACCTGGTTAAATAAAGGTGTTCTCAACCAGCCTACCTGGTTAAATAAAGGTGTTCTCAACCAGCCTACCTGGTTAAATAAAGGTGTTCTCAACTAGCCTACCTGGTTAAATAAAGGTGTTCTCAACCAGCCTACCTGGTTAAATAAAGGTGTTCTCAACTAGCCTACCTGGTTAAATAAAGGTGTTCTCAACTAGCCTACCTGGTTAAATAAAGGTGTTCTCAACCAGCCTACCTGGTTAAATAAAGGTGTTCTCAACCAGCCTACCTGGTTAAATAAAGGTGTTCTCAACTAGCCTACCTGGTTAAATAAAGGTGTTCTCAACTAGCCTACCTGGTTAAATAAAGGTGTTCTCAACTAGCCTACCTGGTTAAATAAAGGTGTTCTCAACCAGCCTACCTGGTTAAATAAAGATGTTCTCAACCAGCCTACCTGGTTAAATAAAGGTGTTCTCAACCAGCCTACCTGGTTAAATAAAGGTGTTCTCAACCAGCCTACCTGGTTAAATAAAGGTGTTTTCAACTAGCCTACCTGGTTAAATAAAGGTGTTCTCAACCAGCCTACCTGGTTAAATAAAGGTGTTCTCAACTAGCCTACCTGGTTAAATAAAGGTGTTCTCAACCAGCCTACCTGGTTAGATAAAGGTGTTCTCAACTAGCCTACCTGGTTAAATAAAGGTGTTCTCAACCAGCCTACCTGGTTAAATAAAGGTGTTTTCAACTAGCCTACCTGGTTAAATAAAGGTGTTCTCAACCAGCCTACCTGGTTAAATAAAGGTGTTCTCAACCAGCCTACCTGGTTAAATAAAGGTGTTCTCAACCAGCCTACCTGGTTAAATAAAGGTGTTCTCAACTAGCCTACCTAATTAAATAAAGGTGTTCTCAACCAGCCTACCTGGTTAAATAAAGGTGTTCTCAACTAGCCTACCTGGTTAAATAAAGGTGTTCTCAACTAGCCTACCTGGTTAAATAAAGGTGTTCTCAACTAGCCTACCTGGTTAAATAAAGGTGTTCTCAACTAGCCTACCTGGTTAAATAAAGGTGTTCTCAACCAGCCTACCTGGTTAAATAAAGGTGTTCTCAACTAGCCTACCTGGTTAAATAAAGGTGTTCTCAACTAGCCTACCTGGTTAAATAAAGGTGTTCTCAACCGGCCTACCTGGTTAAATAAAGGTGTTCTCAACCAGCCTACCTGGTTAAATAAAGGTGTTCTCAACCAGCCTACCTGGTTAAATAAAGGTGTTCTCAACTGGCCTACCTGGTTAAATAAAGGTGTTCTCAACTAGCCTACCTGGTTAAATAAAGGTGTTCTCAACCAGCCTACCTGGTTAAATAAAGGTGTTCTCAACTGGCCTACCTGGTTAAATAAAGGTGTTCTCAACTGGCCTACCTGGTTAAATAAAGGTGTTCTCAACTAGCCTACCTGGTTAAATAAAGGTGTTCTCAACTAGCCTACCTGGTTAAATAAAGGTGTTCTCAACCAGCCTACCTGGTTAAATAAAGGTGTTCTCAACCAGCCTACCTGGTTAAATAAAGGTGAAATAAAAAATAATACAATTAAAAATGTTACCTTTCAATAAGATGCCACCTTAACCGACTTGATTTGACTTTAATGCGCTATTGAGTCTTCACATAGGAATGGTTATTTTTGGGGGGGATGGTCACTGCCTTTCAATGTCTGTTGCACTATGGGATAAAAAATTGTATGACTTGTCGACTGCATGGACTTTACAAAAATCATGTGATCAAAGGTGACAAAGTTTTGACTGCAGTTGCTCTTTACCAGCTTCATCCTGGGGAGGATCATAGAGATAGTTAGAGGACTGCAGCCATGGCCTGCCTTGTTGGAGAATCATAGAGATAGATAGAGGACTGCAGCCATGGCCTGCCTTGTTGGAGAATCATAGAGATAGATAGAGGACTGCAGCCATGGCCAGCCTTGTTGGAGAATCATAGAGATAGATAGAGGTCTGCAGCCACGGCCTGCCTTGTTGGAGAATCATAAAGTTAGATAGAGGACTCATCTTTATATCTGTGCCATTATAGCGTCTGTGACAGCATGGACAGTGATATTAAGGCTACAACCCATACAAATCTACACCCACTTGACTACTTTAAAATGGCGGAAGCATGGTGGAAGCCCTCAATGGCGATGCCCATGCTAAAATGGCCTTTTGGCCACTAGATGCCTCTATCATTCTCCATGGTGAGGATCTATTACCAGCCAATCATTAGGGAACCAACTTTGCGACGATTCATGTATACAGTGGATATATACAAATTAATGTGATATTTGATGCTCTCTCTCATTGATTGATTGTACAATGTACACACATATGATTTCAGCCTGTGAGTGTTTGATATGGGGGTTGAAGCCATGTTTATTTCGGGCATTATAAAGAAAAACTTTTATAAACAATGGAAACACGGCCTTGTTGACGTGAGCATTTGTAACGGTATTCGTCGTCTGAAGAAGAAGAAGAGGAAGAGGAAACATCGGACCACAGTGCAGCGTGGTAAGTGTTCATGCTTTTTATTAAAACTGAACACTATAACAAACATAACAAAGAGAATAACCGAAACAGTCCTGAAAGGTGCAAAACACTAAACAGAAATTAACTACCCACAAAAACCATGCGGGAAAAAGCTACCTAAGTATGGTTCCCAATCAGAGACAACGATAGAGAGCTGTCCCTGATTGAGAACCATACCCGGCCAAAACAAAGAAAAAAGGTCAATTCAGGGACTGTCTGTGTCACGATCGTTATAAGTAGTGGACCAAGATGATCTCCTCCCATGTCCAGGATGTCTGCTCCTCCTGGCCACACTGCTTGGTCCGTTTGTGGTGGGATCTTCTGTCACGTTCGTTATAAGGAGTGGACCAAGATGTAGCGTGGTATGTTTCCATCCTCTTTATTAGGAAAAGAAACTCAAAGAAAAAGCAAATATAGCGTTAAACGAAATGTGAAGCTCAATTACGTGCTCGCAGGCAACTATACCTAGACAAGATCCCACAAAGCACAATGGGGAAATGGCTGCCTAAATATGATCCCCAATTAGAGACAACAATAAACAGCTGCCTCTGATTGGGAACCATACCAGGCCAACATAGATCATTAAATCACCTAGATAACCCACCCTAGTCACTGTCACGCCCCTACCAACATAGAGAATAAACAGCTCTCTATGGTCAGGGCGTAACAGTCTGTGTATTTTAATTGCTTTATCAATGTTTATTCGCTTCTGAATCTCAAGTCTCTTCAGCCCAGCCCATGAGTTTACGAGCTGAATTAAGGAGTGACTCTGGTATCTTATTACATTACATAGCTACCACCACTGAAGGCTGAAAAGTCCTACCTACAGTGCCTTGCGAAAGTATTCGGCCCCCTTGAACTTTGCGACCTTTTGCCACATTTCAGGCTTCAAACATAAAGATATAAAACTGTATTTTTTTGTGAAGAATCAACAACAAGTGGGACACAATCATGAAGTGGAACGACATTTATTGGATATTTCAAACTTTTTTAACAAATCAAAAACTGAAAAATTGGGCGTGCAAAATTATTCAGCCCCTTTACTTTCAGTGCAGCAAACTCTCTCCAGAAGTTCAGTGAGGATCTCTGAATGATCCAATGTTGACCTAAATGACTAATGATGATAAATACAATCCACCTGTGTGTAATTAAGTCTCTGTATAAATGCACCTGCACTGTGATAGTCTCAGAGGTCCGTTAAAAGCGCAGAGAGCATCATGAAGAACAAGGAACACACCAGGCAGGTCCGAGATACTGTTGTGAAGAAGTTTAAAGCCGGATTTGGATACAAAAAGATTTCCCAAGCTTTAAACATCCCAAGGAGCACTGTGCAAGCGATAATATTGAAATGGAAGGAGTATCAGACCACTGCAAATCTACCAAGACCTGGCTGTCCCTCTAAACTTTCAGCTCATACAAGGAGAAGACTGATCAGAGATGCAGCCAAGAGGCCCATGATCACTCTGGATAAACTGCAGAGATCTACAGCTGAGATGGGAGACTCTGTCCATAGGACAACAATCAGTCGTATATTGCACAAATCTGGCCTTTATGGAAGAGTGGCAAGAAGAAAGCCATTTCTTAAAGATATCCATAAAAAGTGTCATTTAAAGTTTGCCACAAGCCACCTGGGAGACACACCAAACATGTGGAAGAAGGTGCTCTGGTCAGATGAAACCAAAATTGAACTTTTTGGCAACAATGCAAAACGTTATGTTTGGCGTAAAAGCAACACAGCTGAACACACCATCCCCACTGTCAAACATGGTGGTGTCAGCATCATGGTTTGGGCCTGCTTTTCTTCAGCAGGGACAGGGAAGATGGTTAAAATTGATGGGAAGATGGATGGAGCCAAATACAGGACCATTCTGGAAGAAAACCTGATGGAGTCTGCAAAAGACCTGAGACTGGGACGGAGATTTGTCTTCCAACAAGACAATGATCCAAAACATAAAGCAAAATCTACAATGGAATGGTTCAAAAATAAACATATCCAGGTGTTAGAATGGCCAAGTCAAAGTCCAGACCTGAATCCAATCGAGAATCTGTGGAAAGAACTGAAAACTGCTGTTCACAAATGCTCTCCATCCAACCTCACTGAGCTCGAGCTGTTTTGCAAGGAGGAATGGGAAAAAATGTCAGTCTCTCGATGTGCAAAACTGATAGAGACATACCCCAAGCGACTTACAGCTGTAATCGCAGCAAAAGGTGGCGCTACAAAGTATTAACTTAAGGGGGCTGAATAATTTTGCACGCCCAATTTTTCAGTTTTTGATTTGTTAAAAAAGTTTGAAATATCCAATAAATGTCGTTCCACTTCATGATTGTGTCCCACTTGTTGTTGATTCTTCACAAAAAAATACAGTTTTATATCTTTATGTTTGAAGCCTGAAATGTGGCAAAAGGTCGCAAAGTTCAAGGGGGCCGAATACTTTCGCAAGGCACTGTATCTACAACTTATTTAATTCACTGAAAGGCCTGTCACTTCTTGGCAGAAAGATATGCATATGCGTGGGGCACTGTCAAACGAAGCACAACGCTGGAAATCTATCCGCATCCACATAAACTAGTCCCGGCATCGTTCTTTGATAAACACAGAAGGCTGTATATTGAATGAAATAGAAGAAAACAGAGAGAGGAAGAGAGAGAGAGAGAATGCATTAATGTATTATACAGCCAAAACATTAGGGGACAGGCAGTCTCTCTCCTCTCCCTGTTTTATTCTATTGAATTATATGTAGCCTAATATTTGAAACATGTCATTATTATATAAGCCCCTATACTCAACTGGCGGTCCACAGTCCAGAACAGGGCCGTCATTGAAAATAAGAACCTGTTCTTAACTGACTTGCCTAGTTAAATAAAGGTAAAATAAAAATACAATATCTATCTGGACCTTTGCCACCTAGGAAATTTGTGTGACTGGACCATAACGTCTGCTTCCAACTCACACTCTGAAACACGTAGATCCCCTAAACGCAGCTCACTCTCCAGTTCCCAATCTGGTCACCTGTTTACACACCTGCATGTCATTATCACACACTATTCAATTCTTTGCACCCCATCATTGTGAGATATTGTTTGTTTTGTGACACACTTCTATTTTGGAGCACTGTTTTTCCCCGTATGATAGTGAGGCAGGCAAGAACTAACAACAACCTTTTGCCTATTCCCTGCCTGTACTTGAAGCCTATCGGGTTTCCTCTTATCAACCTATTGTCTGATCTCCCGGACAACGTTACTAGCCTTTTCCCTGCCTGTACTGTTGCCTTTTTGGACCCCCTGTGTATGACCTTCTGCCTGCCCCTGGACCCAGCTATCTGCCTCCTCCTGTGTATGACCTTCTGCCTGCCCCTTGAAAGCAGCTCTCTGTCTCCCATTGTGATCACGGACCTTCTCAAATAGTACTGGAGTAGCCCTGTTATAAGCCAATGAGAGACAGAGAGAGAGAGAGACAGAGAGAGACAGAGACAGAGAGAGAGAGAGGAAGGGACTTACTGCTGTTCTGCCATAGAGCAAGGCAGTTAACCCCCAACAACTGCTCCATGGGCACCTCTCTGATTCAGAGGGGGTAGCCTAGTGGTTAGAGTGTTGCCAGGGCTGAATTTTTGTCCCAGTTCGCCCCTGGTGAGAGAGAGACTCAAATATCACATTCATTTGTACATATCCACTGTATACATGAATTGCGGCAAAGTTGGTTCCTGTTTCAGTCACGTCTTTGGTCACGTTTGTATGGGACAAACAAAAACACCCTAATCATCAAGGGTGCTCTCAAGCAGCTAGGTGTTCTTTA
This sequence comes from Oncorhynchus clarkii lewisi, assembly GCF_045791955.1. NCBI lineage: Eukaryota > Metazoa > Chordata > Actinopteri > Salmoniformes > Salmonidae > Oncorhynchus > Oncorhynchus clarkii. The sequence goes on along the minus strand of NC_092148.1, from coordinate 88,243,780 downwards.
CCATTCGGCCATCAGATTGGCAACCAATGCTCCTTATAGGACACATCACTGCACTCTATACTCCTCTGTAAACTGGTCATCTCTGTATACCCGTCGCAAGACGTTGATGGTTGATGCTTATTTATAAAACCCTCTTAGGCCTCACTCCCCCCTATCTGAGATATCTACTGCAGCCCTCATCCTCCACATACAACACCCGTTCTGCCAGTCACATTCCGTTAAAGATCCCCAAAGCACACACATACCTGGGTCGCTCCTCTTTTCAGTTCGCTGCAACTAGCGACTGGAACGAGCTGCAACAAACACTCAAACTGGACAGTTTTATCTCCATCTCTTCATTCAAAGACTCAATCATGGACACTTCCTGACAGTGGTGGCTGCTTTGCATGATGTATTGTTGTCTCTACCTTCTTTCCCTTTGTGCTGTTGTCTTGTGTCCAATAATGTTTATACCATGTTTTGTGCTGCTGCCATGTTGTGTTGCTACCATGTTGTTGTCATGTGGTGTTGCTACCATTCTGTGTTGTCATGTGGCGTTGCTACCATGTTGTTGTCATGTGGTGTTGCTACTATTCTATGTTGTCATGTGGTGTTGCTACCATGTTGTACTGTCATGTGGTGTTGCTACCATGTTGTACTGTCATGTGGTGTTGCTACCATTCTGTGTTGTCATGTGGTGTTGCTACCATTCTGTGTTGTCATGTGGTGTTGCTACCATTCTGTGTTGTCATGTGGTGTTGCTACCATGTTGTTGTCATGTGGTGTTGCTACCATTCTGTGTTGTCATGTGGTGTTGCTACCATTCTGTGTTGTCATGTGGTGTTGCTACCATTCTGTGTTGTCATGTGGTGTTGCTACCATGTTGTTGTCATGTGGTGTTGCTACCATTCTGTGTTGTCATGTGGTGTTGCTACCATTCTGTGTTGTCATGTGGTGTTGCTACCATTCTGTGTTGTCATGTGGTGTTGCTACCATTCTGTGTTGTCATGTGGTGTTGCTACCATGTTGTTGTCATGTGGTGTTGCTACCATTCTGTGTTGTCATGTGGTGTTGCTACCATTCTGTGTTGTCATGTGTTGCTGCCATTCTGTGTTGTCATGTGGTGTTGCTACCATGTTGTTGTCATGTGGTGTTGCTACCATGTTGTTGTCATGTGGTGTTGCTACCATTCTGTGTTGTCATGTGTTGCTGCCATTTTGTGTTGTCATGTGGTGTTGCTACCATTCTGTGTTGTCATGTGGTGTTGCTACCATTCTGTGTTGTCATGTGTTGCTGCTACCATTCTGTGTTGTCATGTGGTGTTGCTACCATTCTGTGTTGTCATGTGTTGCTGCCATGTTATACTGTTGTCCTTCTAATGATGTGTGTTTTCTCCTATATTTTTTATCCCAGCCCCGTCACAGGAGGCCTTTTGACTTTTGGTAGGCCGTCATGGCAAATAAGACTTTGTTCTTAACTGATTTGCCTAGTTAAATAAAAGGTTAAATAAATACAATAGAGCCTTCCACAATGCAGGCCATGACTCTGGAGGACGTTGGTGAAGAGCAACTGCAGAAGCTTGCCTTCGACTGCAGTCAAAACTTCATTAACTTTGATCTCTTGATTTTTATCAAGTTCATGCAAGGTAGACATGTAAGTCGGACAACTTCTATCCCCATAATGCAACACACTTTGAAAGATGGAGATTGACAAAAGTGATCCGCTCGAACATGGCCAGAGACATAGAGAGAGAATTTGATCTATCTTGTGTCAAAAAAATTGCATAACATTCACAATGAACTACAGTACAGCAATGGCACAAGCAACAATCTGCTGTGAATTTCAATTTACATTTAAATAAACATTCCAAAATAACCAACATTCTTTAGGCTACTATGTGGCTGCCAATATCGATTATCATAATATAATTGACATCTTACAAAAAGGAGATACAAGTTTCCATTAAAGTTTATCTTAAATTATGCAATTCACTCACAATGGTTGGGAGTGTTGGCTACTTCAATCCATGTGAGAACATTACCTCCTAGTGGTCACAACTGAATCTGCAACTGTTGTTGTCTAGCCCGGCGAGCAAGAGACTATATTGTATCAAGTATCTGATTGTAACACTGTGACTGAAACTGTTTCATTAAAATTGCAACAATATAACAAGTTCGATGATAAATATTTTGGCTACATCGAATCTTTCCCGCAAATTTGGGCTCCGCACGGAGAAGAGACTTGACTGGAGTAGAAAATGCCCGTCTGTTCTTCTCTCCGGTTTTGTGGCCAATCAGGATGAACAATGACAAAAACTGAACCAATCACAGTGCTGTTTTGTACGGATCAGAGTTCAGAGTTCACCACTACTTCCTGTATCCAATAACGGCGTGCAAATCGTCGTTGAAGCTCATACAGAATCAAAATGGTAAATATTCAATATTATTAGGTGTTTGATGAGGATTGGTAATATATGTAGTGAACGTCCAGGCTATCATAGCTAACTACTCAAATTCTCAAATATCATAAAATTCTCATATCATACATTCGCCTTTGTTGTGATTATCCAACTAGCTAGCTACGGTAACTAGTTAGGGTGGTAAGATGTACTTTGTTGTGCTTTGCACTGTATGTGAAATGCTAGTTTGATTATCTAGATAGCTAGTTGTGAGATGCAGTTGTAATGTGTTTCGGTCCTGGATGCTGGTTGTCTGAAAGCCATGGGATATTTAAGCAATAAGGCCCGAGGGGCTGTGGCATATAGCCGATATGCCACGGCCTTATTTCTATTATAAACTGACTACCAACGTAATCAGAACTGTACAAATAAATGTTTTGTCATACCTGTTATAAACATTATAAATTGGGTGGTTTGAGCCCTGATTGCTGATTGGTATATTTAAGCAATAAGGCCCGAGGAGGTGTGGTATATAGCTAAGGGCTGTCCCCTGCACGACCCAACGAGGAGTGCCTGGACACAGCCCCTAGTCATGGTATATTGGCCATATACCACAAACCCCAGAGGTGCCTTATTGCTATCATAAACTGGTTACCAATGTAATTAGAGAAGTAAAAATAAACGTTTTGTCAAACCCGTGCATACAGTCTGATATACAATGGCTGTCAGCCAATCAGCATTCAGGGCTTGAACCACCCAGTTTATAACAGACCATATACCATGGGTATGACAAAAATGTGTATTTAATGCTCTAATTACATTGGTAACCAGTTGCGTCGTACATAAGAACAGCCCTTAGCCATGGTATATTGGCCATATACCACATCCCCTCGTGCCTTATTGCTTAAATTTAACCAGTTAATTATCGTTAATATTATGACTATAATTAAGCAATCAGGTCCGAGGGAGTGTGATATATGGCTAAAATACCAAATCAATGAAAACTTTGTCACATGCGCCGACTACAACAGGTGAAGAAATGGTTACTTACAAGCCCTTATTAACCAACAGTGCAGCTCACAAAAGAGTTAAGAAAATATTTACCAAATAAAAAAAAAATGAAAAAGGCTATATACCAGTACAGAGTCAATGTGCGATGTACAGGTTAGTCAAGGTAATTTGCAGCCACAACTGTCAGTAAGAATGTCCATAATGCATACATAATAAACAGCAAGTAGCAGCAGTGTAAACACAAATGGGGGGGTGGCAAATGTAAATAGTCCGGGTGGCCATTTGATTCATTGTTCAGCAGTCTTATGGCTTGGAGGTAGAAGCTGTTAAGGAGCCTTTTGGTCATAGACTTGGCGCTCTGGTACCGCTTGCCATACCAGTTGCCATACCAGGTGGTGATGCAACCGATCAGGATGCTCTCGATAGTGCAGCTGTAGAACTTTTTGAGGATCTGGGGACCCGTGGCAAATATTTTTAAGTCTCCTGTTGTCGTACACTATTCACGACTGTCTTGGTGTGTTTGGACCATGATAGTTCATTGGTGATGTGGACACCAAGGAACTCGAAACTCTCGAGGGAGAGGTTGTTGTCCTGGTACCACACTGCCAGGTATCTGACCACCTCCCTATATGCGGTCTCATCGTTGTCGGTGATCAGGCCTACCACTGTTGTGTCGTCAGCAAACTTAATGATGGTGTTGGAGTCATGTTTGGCCACGCAGTCGTGGGTGAACAAGGAATACAGGAGGGGACTAGGCACACACCCCTGAGGGGCACCAGTGTTGAGGATTAGCGTGGCAGACGTGTTTTTGCCTACCCTTACCACCTGGGGCGGCCCATCAGGAAGTCCAGGATCCAGTTGCAGAGGGAGGTGTTCAGTCCCAGGGATCTTTGCTTAGTGATGAGCTTTGTGGGCACTATGGTGTTGAACGCTGAGCTGTCGTCGATGAACAGAATTCTCATATAGGTGTTCCTTTTGTCCAATAATATCTGCTAAATATATGTATGTGACCAATAACATTTTATTTGATAATGGCACATATGAATAATGTCATTTCAGAGTTTACCACTGAATCCCAAACCGTTCCTGAACGGTCTGACTGGCAAGCCCGTGATGGTGAAGCTGAAGTGGGGCATGGAATACAAAGGATACCTGGTGTCCGTGGACAGCTACATGAATATGCAGGTGTGTGTGGACCAGAAAGATGCATACAGTCAAATATGTGAAAACATCACTGATATGCATAATTCCCTACAGCTGGAGTCCCTTGTGGGCACACATTTGCATCTAGAGAGAGCTTGCCCATCCGAATCTCTAGCTAAGCTATATGGCTCTGGTTGCATCTCTGTTGGCCATTCATTTAGTTTCATTAAAAACAGGTGTACATTTTGTACAGCATTCATATCAATTTATAACATCTAACAATATATTGTCTCTGATTTTATAGTTGGCCAACACTGAAGAGTATGTGGATGGAGCATTGGCTGGTCACCTAGGAGAAGTGCTCGTCAGGTAAGTTCAGTGGAATTCTCTTTTGTTTACTTGTACTTCGCAGAGTTCGTGATTAAACACATTAGCCTGGTCTCAGATCTGTTTGTGCTGTCTTTGCCAACTCCTATGGTCATGGATTAGAGTAACGATTATCATATGAGTTCCAAGACCGCACAAACAGATCTGGGACCAGTTTACACACAAAGGGCTTTGAGAAAGTATTCACACCCCTTGACTTTTTTTCCACATTTTGTTGTTACAGCCTGAATTAAAACATGTATTACATTGAGATGATGTCACTGGCTTGCACACGATACCCCATAATGTCAAAGTGAAATGTTTGTAGACTTGTTTTTTTTTATTTTTATGAAAAAACAGGGAAAAAATGACAAGCTGAAATGTTTTGAGTCAATAAGTATTCAACTTCTGTGTTATGACAAGCCTAAGTTAGTTCAGGGGTAAACATGTGCTAAACAAGTCACATAAAAAGTTGCATGGACTCACTCTGTGTGTAATAATAGTGTTAAACATGACTTTGAAAGACTACCTCATCTCTGTACCCCCCCACACATACAATTATTTGTAAGGTCCATCAGTCGATTTAGTGAATTTCAACCACAAAGACCACTGAGGTTTTCCAATGCCTCGCAAAGAAGGGCACCTCTTGGTATATGGGTAAAAACTAAAAAAGCAGACATTGAAGGTCTTTTTGAGCATGGTGAAGTTATTAATTACACTTTGGGTGGTATATCCATACACCCAGTCACTACAAATATACAGGCGTCCTTCCTAACTCAGTTGCTGGAGAGGAAGGAAACTGCTCAGGGATTTCACCATGAGGCCAATGGTGACTAAAGCTGTTACCAAGTAATAGGAGAAAAACATTGAAGTTGCTCCACAATAATAACCTAAATGACAGTGAAAAGAAGGAAGCCTGTACATAATAAAACTATTCCAAAACATGCATCCTGTTTGCAATAAGGAACTAAAGTAAAACAGCTAAAAATGTGGCAAAGAAATGTACTTCATGTCCTGAATACAAAGCCTTATGTTAGGGGCTGACAACACATTACTGAGTACCACTCTTCATATTGTCAAGCATGGTGGTAGCTGCATCTTGTTATAGGTATGCTCGTCATTGACAAGGACTAGGGAGTTTTTTTTAGGATAAAATCTACCGAATAGAGCTAAGCACAGGGAAAAATCCTAGAGGAAAACCTGGTTCAGTCCACTTTCCAACAGACACTGGGAGACCAATTCATCTTTCACAGGACAATAACCTAAAACACAAGGTCAAAATATACACTGGAGTTGCTTTCCAAGACATTGAATGTTCCTGGGTGGCCTAGTTACAGTTTTGACTTAAATCGTCTTGTAAAAATGACTTAAATGGCTGTCGAGCAATGATCAACAACCAACTTGACAGAGCTTGAAGAATTTCAAAAAATTATATGCAAATATTGTACAATCCAGGTGTGCAAAGCTCTTAGACTTACCCAGAAAGACTCACAGCTGTAATTGCTGCCAAAGGTGATTCCAACATGCATTGACTCCTCCGTGTGAATACTTATGTAAATTAGCAAAAAAAAATCTCTAAACATGTTTTCACTTTGTCATCATGGTAGTGTGTGTAGATGGGTGAGGATAAAAATATATTTTTGAATTCAGGCTGTAACACAACAAAATGTGGAATACGTCAAAGGGTATGAATACTTTCTGATAGCACTGTATCTCCATTTGAATTGCAGAATTAGCACAATGTTTAATCATTTCCTGTCTGCCATACCAGCCCATGGTGAGCTAACAGTACACTATTTTATTTCCCCTCCACAGATGCAACAATGTCTTGTTCATTAGAGGGGTAGAAGAGGAGGAGGAGGATGGTGAAATGAAAGACGTTTGATAGATGCATGCTACTGCAAGCTTCTTTTTGATATCTGGTTGCTAATCTTGTTTGTTGATTTGTTGCCATTTTTTATGAAAACATCTGAGAAGCAGTTGTCTTTTTTTATATGATGATGATGATGATGAAGCAAGCTGTTGTGCCCCTTTTGAGCACAAGGATAATAAAATTGTGCATATTGCACTTTTCAGTAATATCTTGTATGGCATTATTTTGTGCAATTTACCTACTTTATCTGTAAATTATCATATTTAGAAAACAATAACAGAATATACTAAGGTAAAAACAATTCAATTTTTATTTATAATCAAAGTATACAGTACATTTTTAACAATCTGTTGTATAGGCCAAATCAGTGAGTGAATCTAAATGCTCCTTGGTGGCCTGGGCTAACAAATATAGACAATGTACAGTACCAGTCAAAAGTTTGGACATCTACACCGTCTTCACTATTAATCTACAATGAAATAACACATGGAATCATGTAGTAACCAAAGAAGTGTTAAACAAATCAAAATATATTTTAGATTCTTCAAAGTAGCCACCCTTTTTGCCTTGACTGCTTTGTGCACTCTTGGCATTCTCTCAACCAGTTTCATGAGGTAGTCACCTGGAAGGCATTTCAATTAACAGGTGTGCCTTGCGAAATGTCTTTCCTTAATGCATTTGAGCCAATCAGTTGTGCTGTGACAAGTTAGGGTTGGTAAACAGAAGATAGCCCTATTTGGTCAAAGACCAAGTCCTTATTATGGCAAGAACAGCTCAGAGAAACGACAGTCCATTACTTTATGACATGAAGGTCAGTCAATACGGAACATTTCAAGAACTTTGAAAGTTTCTTCAAGTGTATTTGCAAAAAAAACATTAAGCGCTATGAAAAAAACTGCCTCTGCCACAGGAAAGGAAGGCCCAGAGTTACCAATGCTGCAGAGGATAAGCTCATTAGTTACCAGCCTCAGAAATTGCAGCCCAAATAAATGCTTCAGAGTTCAAGAACTGACACATCTCAACATCAACTGTTCATAGGAGACTGTGTGAATCAGGCCTTCATGGTCAAATTTGTGCAAAGAAACCACTACTAAAAGGACACCAATAAGAGGAGACTTGCTTGGGCCAAGAAACACATGCAATGGACATTAGACCGGCATGAGGAGATAGGCAATAAATAGGAAATAGTAGCGAAGAATAACATGAGTGATAAATGAGCAGATGTTGAGATACTGGTGTGCAAAAGAACAGACAAGTAAATAAACAGTATGGGGATGAGGTAGGTAGATTGGGTGGGCTATTTACAGCTGCATCGATGGGTTAGCTGCTCAGACAGCTGATGTTTAAAGTTAGTGAGTGAAATATAAGTCTCCAGCTTCAGCGATTTTTGCAATTCGTTCCAGTCACTGGCAGCAGAGAACTGGAAGGAAAGATGGCCAAATGAGGTGTTGGCGTTGGGGATGATCAGTGAGATATACCTGCTGGAACGTGTGCTACGGGTGGGTGTTGTTATTGTGACCAGTGAGCTGAGAAAAGGCGGAGCCTTTGTGAGAAGCAGAGTGTGGTTCCCACCGTCAAACATGGAGGTGTGATGTTGCTTTGCTGGTAACACTGTCAGTGATTTATTTAGAATTCAAGGCACACTTAACCAGCATGGCTACCACAGCATTCTGCAGCGATAGCGCAAACAAGATGGGATGGTGTATCATTTGTTTTTCAACAGGACAATGACCCAACACACCTCCAGGCTGTGTAAGGGCTATTTGACCAAGAAGGAGAGTGATGGGAGTGCTGCATCCGATGACTTGGCCTCCACAATAACCCGACCTCAACCCAATTGAGATGGTTTCAGATGAGTTGGACCACAGAGTGAAGGAAAAGCAGCCAATAAATGCTCAGCATTCCAGGTGAAGCTGGTTGAGAGAATGCCAAGAGTGTGCAAAGCTGTCATCAAGGCAAAGGGTGGCTACTTTGAAGAATCTAAAATATAGATTTGTTTAACACCTTTTGGTTCCTACATGATTCCATATGTGTTATTTCATTGTTTTGATGTCTTCAGAAAATAGTTTTGTTTTTTTTAAATAAGAAAAATCATTGAATGAGTAGGCAGGTCCAAACTGTTGATTGGTACTGTATACAAAAGCTCATTTAAAATCAGTCACTGTCTTATATTGTCTGTGAATACTGATGGTTTAAAATAATCAGGCAAAGAAGTACAAGGCATCTTCTTGCTCTCTAGTGGTCAACGCATGTGTCTTGTCCTTCTTCTTGATCTCCGATGGCTCCGATCGCAGCAGCAGCCTTCTGCCCGTCTACAAGCCGGAGAAAACAGGATAAACGGGGACTGTCTGTTACAGTTCTGTAATATTAGGTGTCATTGCAAAGGCATTTGGTCCCGGAGAAGCATGTTTCATCAATACACAGTGTAGCAAAAGTAGATATTGTATTCTAGGTTGATTCTCTACGCCCACCAGTCTATAAAACAGTCTAGATTTACTCAAACTGTATTATAGCAATCGATATGTGTCCTGTTTGTGCACAGTTTGGTACACTGACCCTCTTCTTGCTGTCAGAGGTGGCTCTCTCCAGAGCCATTCGGAGTCTCTCTTCTTGGTGGTGTTTCTTCATCAACAGCTTCTCCTCACGCATCCTAAAAGGAGATTAGAGGGAGGGAGCATTATTGTCAAGACGTCACAACAGCCCTTTTTAATAGCCTTCTTCCTGAGACTGCTGAGGAAGTTTGGGATAATAAATACCCTGGTCAACTTCTACCGCTGGCCGCACAATTGAGAGCATTCATCCCGAATGTGCATTAGTGTGGTATGTTGTTGGCAACAATTAAATCAATCACATTTATTTTATAAAGACCTTTTTACACCAGAAGTTTTCACAAAAGGTTGCGTCTACTCAGGCAGACCAATTCTGATGTTTTACCTAATTATTGGCAAAATAACTGATATGATTGGTCAAAAGAACAATTAGCGTGGGGGAAAAATACCAGAATTGGGCTGCCTGTGTAAACGCAGCTAAAGAGCTTTTACGGTTCCTGGTCGGTGTATGACCACAAAGAGCTGTGAGGAAGGACACATACTTGAGCCTCTTCTCCTTCTCCCGCTGGGTGCGGACGGTGTCAATGTTGTCCGGGGGCAGCGTCTCCAGTCGGTCCATAACGTCCTGCATTCTGCTCTCAATGTTGGCAAGCATGTGAAGAGTGCTGATATTGGAGTCCACCTCTCCCACACACACCTTGTACACTTCCTTCACCTTCTTGTGCAGCACATTGAGCATCACGTCCTGTGATAAGGAAGGAGGTGAAATTGACTACGAAATGGTTTAATCTCAATTTTTGGTGCGTTCGTAAATTCACTCTACACCCGTTGAATATGGCAGTTGTCAGTAAAAAAATAACAATGAAATTGTTGCCAGCAGCACAGTTACCAACGCTCTGGATAACATGAAAACAGCCTAACCAGCTCTGTTAGGGAGAGTAAAAGGTTCAGAGTGAGGTGTTCTCTCATGTGTCTGGAAGTAGCTAGAAAGCTAGCCAACGTTAACTTGGGTGCTTGACTGCAGGTGTGAGGTCAGAACGCTCGGATCAGCCCTACTCCTCGACCAGAGCGTCCAGTGGGCGCTCTGAATGCTCCGAGAGCAAAACGCTCTGAATTTACTCAGACAATCTGACAACACTGAGTTTACGAACGCCCAGAGCGCATTCTGGCACACTCCAGATTGAATTTACAAACACCATCTATTTCCTTTGAATTCTTGCATCCTCTTTCCTAGTCTCCCTCTCAAAATGCAGTGAGATTAAAAGGTCTGGGGAGATTGAGGTACCTTTGGATCTTCTTCTCTGATGTATTTTAGGAAGTAGACCAATGAATCAGTCATTCAATCAATCAGCCAATCGAAGGCGCTCATGGAACCTGCAGTTGCAATTTCGATGTCGATCATCAAACGCGCTCATCCATTGGGCCCGCAGCAACGACGTGGACAATAGTACTAACCTGTTTGTCAGCTCTGTACTCTCCAAAGGAGAAGATCCTGGACTTGAGCTCCAGCTCAGAGGTCTTCTCCTCCTCCCTCTGGATGGTGTTCTTCAGGATGTCTACCTGCTGCAGCAGGATCCGGGCCTCACTGTTCCTGTACATTACACACGTAAAATAAACCCACACACACCTGCTAGGGATGACACCTGGCTCGTGTTTATTATTGGCATTAAATTAATTGAATAAAGAGGTGAAGTTGCCCAAGGAGAACCTGGACTCGTCGATAACACTAATTTTCAATTCCTTTATTTAACTAGGCAAGTCAGTTAAGAACACATTCTTATTTTCAATGACATCTGTCGTTCTGCCCCTGAACAGGCTTTGTACCTTGTCAGCTCGGGATATGAACTTGCAACCTTTCGGTTACTAGTCCAATGCTCTAACCACTAGGCTACCCTGCCACCTAGTGGTTAGACTCTTGAGGAACACAGCACTGTTGTATTCCTGGAGAGGATTTGATTCAAATAGGGAGTATAACAGCATAGACAATGTGCCCTTCCTTACATTCTTTCCTGCGTCAACTGTATGGTTTTGCGGATCTCATCCATGACCTCCTCTGTCTCCTGGAAGTTCTGGATGTAGGACAGGTTCTGCTCCTCCAGATCAGTCAGCAAATTCAGCATGTCCCTGGGGTTGGAGTAACACAACTCTGGCTCCTTGGAGGAGAGGAGCCACAGCAGAGAACAAAATGGAAGAGCTAATGATAACACATACGTCTGGTCCCAGTCGGATCGGTTTGTGCTGTCTTGGGGGTCAACCCAAATAAACCCAGTTTCCTTGTCTTAAATTGTGAATAGGGTTTACCCACTTATTATGGTAGTTAGATACGTTATTTATGTATGTTTTGTTGCATTGGGGGGTTTGCTAAATTTACATTTTTTTTTAACCACTTTCCTGGTTGGTTACATACATTATGTCAACAAAACACATCAATATTCAAGAAGGTTCATTAATAAAAAACAGGAAGGTTTAATCCATACCTCGTCACTGTCTGAGGTCTCTGCGGTCTCTGGCACCTCAGGGATGGTGGACCCCTGTCTCTCCTGGTGGTGAAGTATGCTGCTGACTTTGCCACTGACAGGGTACAATCAAATGTACACAGTAGCACTGAACTATTTTCAATGTTACTGGTCAACTACGTTATATCATTAAATCAATCCACACACACAAAAAATATATATGTTCCCCATCCGCTTTACCTTTTGCTTTGATGTCTTATCTGAGAATTTTTTGTGACTCTTGAATTGCGTCTGGCATACGCTGGACCTTTTTTATTTTCGTCTTGGAATCAGTAAAATAATACAAAATGTCAGACTTCTGTCAATAGATTTAGGGTGCGTTGCACCAATGTGGATGAACTTTAATCCTAGATTAATTTAAACAATTTTGCCGCAACCCACCTTTAGCCTACTATTGCATATTTCCTATTGCACACATTTTTTATCAATCTCAAATAAATCCAAGGAAAGTATTTAAACTCCCATACCTTTGACCGATGATGGAAGACAGAAAATGTTTGTATTCTCTTTCTGCTTGGTTGCTCTCCTGTCCTCCCTCTTGCGTTTCTGTTCCTCACGCCACTCCATGGGTCCGACGGCCATGAGAAACGTTTTGTAGGTCTGGTACTCCTTCAGTATTTCTTGATACTTTGAGATGTCGCTAAAGGGGATATGCTTGCATTATGTGGGAGGACATTTACTACCACTGAAGAAAAAAAACACATGTCGACTCCACCCCACTCCCCCATGGAAAATAATGAGTTCAGCGTCACGGCGGCGTGTTCTCTAAACGTAGCCTAGCTAACGCGCATACTAGCTCATCCATTCTGAAAAAACGTAACGTGGTTAGGTAGTTTTCACTACTATATTAGCTACAGTAGTCAAATATGTTAAGACCGTGCAGCGTTACTGGGGGGAAAAAATACTGAAAATATTAAATATTTCACAACTGTCGAGTTCCTCGGATAGCATCTTTAAATGCCCTATTTTTTCCATGTTATTCAGCGTCCCTTCGATAGCTCAGTTGGTAGAGCGGAGGACTGTAGTTGGAATCAAAGCGGAAATCCTTAGGTCGCTGGTTCAAATCCGGCTCGAAGGAGACATATTTTGATATTTTCCTTTCTAGTATATAGCGTACATGATACAGTACCTTTTCATCGCCATCATTTGTACTGTTACTTTTTTAATTTCTGCTGTTTTCTCCATTTTCAGCATAGTCTCTTTCTCTGCCCTGGAAAGAAATATAACAGAATATACATGTGATGTTTTTATTTAAATGAAATAAAAATAAATGTATTGTTCACATACACGTGTTTAGCAGACGTTATTGCGGATGTAGCGTAATGCTTGTGTTTCTAGCCCTTGGCAGTGCAGTAGTATCTAACAATTTCACACCATATACCCAATACACACACATCTAAGTAAAGGAATGTAATTAAGAATATATAAATACTTGGACAAGCAGTGTCAGAGCGGCATAGACTAAGATACAGTAGAATACTATATAATACAGTATATTCATATGAGATGGGTAATGATTAACTTATTGTAACATTGTGCATTTACCATGATCTACCTGTGGTGGACCTATCATGAATAAATTAACTAACTACTGTAACTATTACTGTAACCTACTGGTTATTTTGTCAATCAGGTAGCTAGAGATATTTTAAAAGCTAATACATAGGCTCACTAACAACTTGACAGCTTCCACTGAGCTCTGGTCATTTTCCTTGATGAACTTTTCAAAGGCGGCCGAGTCCTGTTGCAGATGTTTCTCAGCGTGTCTGATCAACTGAAGCTCTATCACCGTGTCCTTCTCCAGCTTCTTGATGGTGTCTTGCTTCACTGACAGAGAGTACTATAGAGACATGGATAGAGAGAGAGAGAGAGAGAGCGAGAGCCTGGAATTCCTTAAAACCTACAGTAGAGATTATGTCTCTTCTACATCAGAAATGATGGCTGTTTAAAAAAAATAAAATCATATTGAATTGAAATTGGCTTTGCATTACTACAGCACTGCAGGTTTGATTGACTTCATTACACCTAGCCACAGCTTCTGTTACATTTCAGACCATAATTGTTTTACCTGCTGCATAAACTTTTCCCGCTGTTTAGACAAGTAGTCCCTAATGTTCTCCCTCTCTTGACTGCAACCTGCAAAAACGACAAGAGATAACGTGGTCGACACTCTGTTAAAACATCGATGTATGTGCCTTTATTGTGACTGCTGTCTAAGTCGGCAGGGTAGCCGTCATTGAAAATAAGAATTTGTTCTTAACTGACTTGCCTGGTAAATTAAAAAAAATAAAGTCCAATAATTTAAATAATGACAGATACCTCTATAATAAAATATACAGTAGAATATAATTTTATTATAGGTCTACCTATTATACAATCATCTTAATTATAGGACCCAGACAGCAATGCAAATACATTCATATTTAGATCATTAAAATGTACATTTTGATTCTAGACGGTTGTCTGTCATATGCAGTACTTTTAGTGACCACGGTGGCCCATGTCGTTTTTTCCCGTCTGCATTTCTCTGGTTCTGGGATTGTGTCCTCCACAGCACTCCTCATGGGGGCAGAGCGGCACCTGAGTCGGGACAGGTAGGTACTCTTCATCTGGGTCGGCAGGCTGCTGAAGAACTTCTTCTCCTGAGAGAGAGCGAGAGCGAGAATTACAAAATGGTATTCCTGTAATCACTTGATAGGCTCACAGGCCTCGATCTGAAGATTCTATTCTATTTTTATTATTTTCTATTATGGTCTAGAGATGGATGCATAAAAGTCCCCGAGGGTATTACAGTAGCCTACGTACTTGTTGTTTGATTACAGATTCAATCTCTCTCTTTTTGAAGATGTTACGATCCATTGGAAGCACAAACGGGTTGTTAGATTTTCTGTCGTCATCTGCATATCAGAGATAAGAAAAACATGACTCCGTGGCTGGTGTGTATATCCATTAAACCCGTGGTTCTCCAACCTCTCCTCGGGGATACCCAACCATTCCATGTATTGGATCTATTCCAGAGCTAGCACACCTGATTCAATTAGTCAACTAATCATCATGCCCTTTGACTAGAGCAATCAGGTGAGCTAGTTCAGGGCCACAACAAAATGGTGAAATGTCTGGGGGTCTCTAAGGAGAGTTTTGAGAAACACTACATTCAACAGTTCAACAAATATCCTATCAAAGTGCTTTTAACAAGATACAAATAAATACAAAATAATAACATTATCATGAAAGTAAGAACAATGACATTTGCCATGGTTCAATTATTTGCATGCATATGTTAAGCGTTACCTGTACTATTTCTTGATTTCAGCCAGACTGTATCCAATGTTGGCTTTGCAGTCTCCTCAAGACTTTCTGTAAGAAATCAGATGGTTTATTTGTTTGTTATTCATAATAAACGTTTTAGTCACCCATAAATTGTATATTTGTCCTCAAATTAAATACCTGCCATCCCACCTCTTCTCCTTAAGAGGTATTCAGCATCAGGAGTGTGTTTGGGAGAACTTATCTTCACTGAAAGAACATAAATGGTATCATAACATGTCAAAAAAATAAAGCTTATATATATAAAAACTAGCATCTGTGTAAATGTAGGCTTACCTTTCTTAATATCAGGCATGCTCAAAGGGGAGCGAAGAGGGGAGGGAATGTCCATTTCCAGTTTGTGTTCGGGATAGGTACTATGACTTACAATAATTAATATCTGAGGGAATGCAATAACAAATCATTAGAGTTTTCAGTCAAAAATAGTGACTACTTCTATAGTCTAAATCATCTATAGCCTACATCTTATAGTTTTGCATTTGTTGCTGTTCAGATCACAGTGTTTAAGAAACAAATGTTCAGTGCAGGTTATTATTGTTGTTTACAGAATAGGTCTAAATGCCTGAATCCCTGGTTGTTATCTCTGTCCACTTGCCTGAAATGTTTTCTCAATAGCTTTCTGGGGTGAAATGTCTAATGTCTGATTTGTTCCAATCTCTGGGCACATGGGGCTAAAATTGAGTGGTGTGCGTTTCAAATGTAAACAACTCACGCGATATTGCGCACTGTAGCTATGCAGTTCATTACAAAAGAATGTCAGGGAAATATTGATTCCATTACTGAAGCACGAGTTCACTCATGGCTTCTTTCAACATGTTCGATGTAAAGTATTTCAATCCATGAGTTTATTTATATATACATAGGCTTATATAATGTTTGATTATTTACAGATAAACATTTATTTACATAGGCTTATATAATGTTTGATTATTTACAGATAAACATTTATTTACATAGGCTTATATAATGTTTGATTATTTACAGATAAACATTTATTTACATAGGCTTATATAATGTTTGATTATTTACAGATACACATTTATTTACATAGGCCTATATAATGTTTGATTATTTACAGATGCATTTTTTTTTTTTTTTAAATGTCTACAGAATTGTTTAACTTCAACTGAATCTTCTATCTCCGCCGTCAATCGACGTTTAAATGTCACGTACACAGGATACAGCAGGTGTAAAACAGTGCAGTGAAATGCTCACTTGCACGCTTTTCCTCAACAAGTCCTTTGTAGCTCAGTTGGGTTCATGGCAAAATGGACCACCCATAAGTAAAATGTATGTACACAAATCATCTAATGGTTGTTGTTGTATTAGATTATATCAGAAAGAGTGTCTCTCCAATTTCTTGTACAGTACCAGCATACAGAAATGTATCGTTATGTTCCTTTGCATTTCTCAGAAAATACATTACATAGCCTCTGTTGACAGTTGGCCCCTAGTTTTTATTTTGAAGTAGGCCTATATGTTCTTAGTCTGAACGTTTCACTCCTGGTCACTTCCTTGTCATTGCCAGAGAGACTGACCTTTTAGCAATCTCAACGTCCTCGCGCTGGATTTACTGCGGAGTTGCTCATTAATAACGTGAATATTTTCCATGACATGTGGAGCCTCGAAAATATAATTGCAATTTATAACAAAGTCAAAAACAAAACATTTAGCTGTTAGCTAGGCACGTTGTTGTATTTTGAAACTAAAAACGTTTTGTGGTTGGAATTGCAGTATGTATTTAGTTTGAGAATTTAGAAGTAAACTAGCACATTTGGGACAGACTGGTTTTAGCAACATGTTTCTGTGGAGAAAAAGTGAGTTTCAATATTTGCATAGTCGTTGTGATGGGACGATAGCTGTGTGAGTGATCAAATCAGTATCAAAATCCTCTGTTCTCATCATTAATGATATAACGTTTATATTTGAAGATGGCAGAAACTAAGAGCAGTCCCTTGGCACATCACATGGGTACAGGGAGTGGATTAGATAGAGAGACTGGTAAACCAGGCTAGTTTGTTCTACCACCAGCTCCCAAATCCCCTTGAGCGAGGGCGTGATAAAACATTCAGTTGTTGGAAATTCATTGTAGAATTTCAATGGAAACAGTTGAATGCCTATTTCACGATAACTATGACCATGTTATTAGGACTTTATTCAGTGCTACAATGTAAAGGATGCAACAGATTTTGCACAAACATGCAGAATACAGTGTGTACATGTAGGCCTTATGTTGTATAAATGACATTTGTTTAGAAAAATCTTCCGTTGGTAAATTCCAGTAAAAACACATAATACCACGTCCTTAGACCGACTGACTGTATTTACTGTTTAGATTATTCAGGTGGACATTGTAGCTTTAAATCAATATTCACTCTACAGTACATAGTAATTTATGTGTACAATCAGTACCCCAAATTACTATTAAACAAAGTATGAATATATGAAATAACTAAGGCATGAAATTATTGTAATTTATTGAAAAATAAATTAATATTGCTTTTGTGAATAAAGTTTAATACATTAAATCAAGCTCTATCTAGTTTCTGTGACGAATAAGATTACAAATCTCCTGTCTAGCCTCAATCAATGTTATCCGACAACTCTTTGTTCAAAACTAGCATGGAATACATAATAATTGTTGAAGCGGCTGGGGCTGCGGAAGGAAGAAAACATTTGTCTGAAAAACAGGAAGACAAAAAGTATACATTTAGTCAGACAATGATGATTTCACTCGAGTCGGATGCGTTTCCGTGGTGATGCTGGGGGATCCAATGAGAAGGCAGTAGGAGAGATGGGGCGGGACTCAGGAAGAAGCTCCATGTTATACTTCTCAATGTATGGCTGAGCCACGTTCCACACCTGAATAACCACACAAAATACACAAACTTGGATAAAAGCATGTGCTAAATTATATTTTTTTGTTTATTTAATGAATATAGGCTCAGAGTTATGACCCCACACTATTATGACCCCACACTTGCCTTCTGGTCTAGAAGAAGACGATGGACCGCCTCAATGTCTGGAGACATGAACCTATCCTTGATCCAGGGCCTGGGAACAGGGGAGGCAGAAAGGGTGAGGAGAAGAGGGGGAGGCAGAGAGGGTGAGGAGAAGAGGGGGAGACAGAGAGGGTGAGGAGAAGAGGGGGAGACAGAGAAGGGAAACAAATCAGGGGGAGGCAGAGAGGGTGAGGAGAAGAGGGGGAGGCAGAGAAGGGGAGTGAATCGGTGGGAGGCAGAGAGGGTGAGGAAAAGAGGGGGAGGAGAAGAGGGGGAGGCATAAAGGGTGAGGAGAAGAGGGGGAGACAGAAAGGGTGAGGAGAAGAGGGGGAGACAGAGAAGGGAAACGAATCAGGGGGAGGCAGAGAGGGTGAGGAGAAGAGGGGGAGGCAGAGAGGGTGAGGCAGAGAAGTGAAGCGAATCAGTGGGAGGCAAATAATGAGGGGAAGAGGAGGCACAGAAAGAAGAGGGACATTGGATAAATATTAACCAACTTTCTCAATCATTTCAGGGGACTGATATGTGTTGTGTGCGTTACATTGTGTACACACTGCCCAGATCTGTTTGACTTACTTGACTACGCTACGTACAAGGTCATAGACCTTCTCCAATGGTGTTGTTGTACGCAGGGGGCGGAGGAACTCAATTCCCTGGCAGGCAGCTAGCAGCTCGATTGCTAGGACTGACAAGGGGGAGAGGAAATGAGACAGGTTATGGACCAATTGTGGACCCTCAGAATAACTCGTTATTCACACAAATAAACACATTTTTTCTGATTGGAAAAGAATCATCAACAACAGTATTATACAAGTTATTATATAGGATAAAATCTAATACAATTTTTCTTGTGTTTCTTAGTAATGTTCAATGCATAGAAATATACCAAAATAGAGACCAAAAAAAACAAAAGCTCCTTTTTGACAGAGGTAAAAAGTATTTTAAATGTCCAATGCATCAACAAAACACGTGATTCTCCTGTGTTGTATATATATTTCCACAGTACGAGGTTGAAATTGTGAAAAGGATGATAATGTCCTTTCAGTGTAAGAGCTGTTTGTAAAAGATCGCCTGAAATTTCAGCCTGTTTTGGTGGGATGGAGTTTGGTCTATAAATTAGTTTTATAGACCAATAATAGCTAGATTTCAGTTTTAGACCACTCCCAGAAAATCCTAGCAACATTCTTGCATGAAAAATATCTCTTTGCTAAGAAGCTATTTTTGTTTATTTTTGACAATTTTAATTGAAAGTAATCATAGTAAGGTACCTTAATTGTTACCCAGAAATGATCTGATATTACATTATACTTTTAACACTGGTTGAGCTCTCTAAATGTGGGCTAGTTTTTAAAAGGGCCACACCGGTAGAAATCCACTCTTTTTTTGGCCAGAGTTTACACATGATGTTGCACAATGATTCAAGTCAACGTGCATTTCATCTCTAGGACAAGACAATACGTTGAAATAGTTGGGGCAACTTCCTCTGGGGTGTCTTTTTCTGCGTTTGCTTGAACTCCACTACTGCAGTTGTCAGTGTCACCGTGAAGTTACATATTACCCAGAATACCCACAGTCAGTTGAAGTAGGACATTTTCACAGTAACTGGGTAAATGTTTCCCAATTCAGATTAAGAAGAACAACCCTGATTACAACAGTTAAATGGTTACTTACAAGCCCTTAAACAACAATGCAGTTTTAAGAAAATAGATAAGAGCAGCAGTAAATAACAATAGCGGGGTTATTTACAGGTAGTACCGGTACAATGTCAATGTGCGGGGGCACCTGTGTCGAGGTAATTGAGGTAATATGTACATGTAGGTAGAGTTATTAAAGTGACTATATATAGAAAATAACAGAGAGTAGCAGCAGCGTTCCAGAGCGGGGGGGGGGGGGGGGGGCAATGCAAATAGTCTGGGTAGCCATTTGATTAGCTGTTTAGGAGTCTTATGGCTTGGGACTAGAAGCTGTTTAGGAGCCTCTTGGACCTAGACTTGGAGCTCCAGGACCACTTGCTGTGCGGTAGCAAGGAGAACAGTCTATGACTAGTGTGGCTGGAGTCTGACAATTTTTAGGGCCTTCCTCTGACACCGTCTGGTATAGAGGTCATGGATGGCAGGAATCTTGGCCCCGGTGATGTACTGGCCGTATGCACTACCCTCTGTAGTGCCTTGCGGTTGGAGGCCGAGCAGTTGCCGTACCAGGCAGTGATGCAACCCGTCAGGATGCTCTCAATGGTGCATCTGTAAAACCTTTTGAGGATCTGAGGACCCATGCCAAATCTTTTCAGTCTCCTGAGGGGGAATAGGTTTTGTCGTGCCCTCTTCACGACTGTCTTGGTGTGCTTGGACCATGTTAGTTTATTGTTGATGTGGACACCAAGGAACTTGAATCTCTCAACCTGCTCCACTACAGCCCCGCCGATGAGAATGGGGGCGTGCTCGGTCCTCCTTTCCCTGTAGTCCACAATCATCTCCTTTGTCTTGATCCCGTTGAGGGAGAGGTTGTTGTCCTTCCACCACACGATCAGGTCTCTGGCCTCCTCCCTGTAGGCTGTCTCATCGTTGTCGTTGATCAGTCATTCCACTGTTGTGTCATCAGCAAACTTAATGATGGTGTTGGAGTCGTACCTCATGAGTGAACAGGGAGTACAGGAGGGGGCTGAGCACGCACCCGAGGGGCCCCCGTGTTGAGGATCAGCGTAGCGGATGTGTTGTTACCTACCCTCACCACCTGGGGGCGGCCCGTCAGGTAGTCCAGGATCCAGTTGCAGAGGGGGGTGTTTAGTCCCAGGGTCCTTAGCTTAGTGATGAGGTTTGTGGGAACTATGGTGTTGAACGCTGAGCTGTAGTCAATGAAAAGCATTCTCACATAGGTGTTCCTTTTGTCCAGGTGGGAACGGGCAGTGTGGAGTGCAATAGAGATGGCATCATCTGTGGATCTGTTGGTGCGGTATGCAAATTGGAGTGGGTCTAGGGTTTCAGGGATAATGGTGTTGATGTGATGCTACGGGTCGGTAGTCATTTAGGCAGGTTACCTTAGCGTTCTTGGGCACAGGGACTGTGGTCGTCAGCTTGAAACATGTTGGTATTACATACTCAGATAGGGAGAGGTTGAAAATGTCAGTGAAGACACTTGCCAGTTGGTCAGCACATGCTCGGAGTACACGTCCTGGTAATCCGTCTGGCACTGCGGCCTTGTGAATGTTGACCTGTTTGAAGGTCTTACTCACATCAGCTGCGGAGAGCGTTATCACACAGTCATCCGGAACAGCTGTTGCTCTCATGCATGTTTCAGTGTTATTTGCCTCGAAGCATATAAGTTATTTAGCTCGTCTGGTAGACTCGTGTCACTGGGCAGCTTGTGCCAAGCTTGTAGAGTCATACCCAAGAAGACTCCAGGATGTATTCGCTGCCAAAGGTGCTTCAACAAAGTTCAACAGAGGTGATTTTTTTTTTTTACTATATTTTTGCTTTGTTATTATGGGGTATTGTGTATAGATTGATGAGGGGGCAAAAAACGATTTCATCAATTTTAGAATAAGGCTGTAACGTACTAAATGTGGAAAATGTCAAGGAGTCTGAATACTTTCCGAATGCACTATACATCAGTATACATTATTTCCTTCTGTTGCTCAAAAGCAGATCACTTTGAGGTTTAGTGACCAATATAGTACACAGCTCGTGTCAGAAAAACTATTCACCAATGAATTGCGACCTTGCGCAGACAAATACCACCCCAGGATAGAACCAATTCAATTATTTTGTTGTTTTTGCCACTTTGTGTGTGAACCCAGCCCAAAAATATTTCTGTGTGAATTTCACAGACTAATTCATATCTAGTATCAAAATATTGCTTCTTGGGCCTCCCGGGTGGCGCAGTGGTCTAAGGCACTGCATCGCCCGTACGGGAGTTGTAGCGATGAGACAAGATAGTAACTACTAACAATTGGATACCACGAAATTGGGAAGAAAATGGGGTAAAATAAAAAAATATTGCTTCTTTTCAACAGTAACAAATAATCAAAAAGATGAATATCTACTGTATCAAGTCCAAATCAATGGTTAGTTTCCCACCTTGTTCCACATGTTCCACCACCCTCAGGGCTTTCCTGGCGGCCCAGCCTCCCATGGATACATGGTCCTCTGTGGCTGCGCTGGTGGACAGGGAGTCCACTGAAGACGGGTGACACAGCACCTTGTTCTCTGATACTACACAAGTGAAACAGGATATAAGGATATACATTTAGGAGTAACGTTTCGGACACGTTTCAGTCATCAAGCTGATTTAAAAAAAAATATATAGTCAATTTAAAAAAAATATGACAATACATTCACAACACACTGTGTGCCCTCGGGCCCCTACTCCACCACTACCACATATCTACAGTACAAACTCCATGTGTATGTGTGTGTATAGTGCGTATGTTATCGTGTGTGTGTGTGTATGTATGTGTCTGTGCCTATGTTTGTGTTGCTTCACAGTCCCCGCTGTTCCTTAAGGTGTATTTGTATCAGTTTTTTCAATCTAATTTTACTGCTTGCAGCAGTTACTTGATGCAGAATAGAGTTCCATGTAGTCATGGTTCTATGTGGTACTGTGGAATAGAGTTCCATGTAGTCATGGTTCTATGTGGTACTGTGCGCCTCCCATAGTCTGTTCTGGACTTGGGGACTGTGAAGAGACCTCTTGTGGCATGTCTTGTGGGGTATGCATGGGTGTCCGAGCTGTGCGCCAGTAGTTCAAACAGACAGCTCAGTGCATTCAACATGTCAATACCTCTCATAACTACAAGTAGTGATGAAGTCAATCTCTCCTCCAATTTGAGCCAGGAGAGATTGACATAAATATAATTAATATTAGCTCTCTTTTTAAGCAGTTTGGTCACATGATTTCTCAATTTGCAGTACGTTTGCCAATCTGGTTGTGCAGCCAGACTTATTTACCATTCCTTTGCCTCATCCCTCTCAACCATACCATTTTTCAATTCCTCATCAATTCACATGGATTTAACAGTTTTTACAGTCATTTTCTTAATGGGTGCATGCTTAACACCATAGTACCCCTCAAAATGTGTCATTAAGCTCGAGACCCTGGGTCTCGACCCCGCCCTGTGCAACTGGGTCCTGGACTTTCTGACAGGCCGTTCCCAGATGGTGAGGGTATGAAACAACATCTCCAACCCGCTGATCTTCAACACTAGGGCCCCACAAGGGTGCGTTCTCTGCCCTCTCCTGTACTCCCTGTTCACCCATGACTGCGTGGCCATGCACGCCTCCAACTCAATCATCAATTTGCAGACAACACTACAGTGGTAGGCTTGATTACCAACGATGACGAGACGGCCTACAGGGAGGAGGTGAGGGCCCTCGGAGTGTGGTGTCAGGAAAATCAACTTACACTCAACATCAACAAAACAAAGGAGATGATCGTGGACTTCAGGAAACAGCAGAGGGAGCACCCCCCTATCCACATCGACGGGACAGTAGCAGAGGAGATGGACAGTTTTAAGTTCCTCGGCATACACATCACGGACAAACTTAAATGGTCCACCCACACAGACAGCGTGGTGAAGAAGGCGCAACTTCAAACTCAGGAGGTTGAAGAAATTTGGCTTGTCACCTAAAACACTCAAACTTTTACAGATGCACAATCGAGAGCATCCTGTCTCCAAAGGGTAGTGAGGCACAACGCATCACTGGGGCCAAACTACCTGCCCTCCAGGACACCTACAGCACAGGAAGGCCAAAACGATAATCAAGGACAACAACCACCTGAGCCACTGCCTGTTCACCCCGCTACCATCCAGAGGGCGAGGTCAGTACAGGTGCATCAAAGCTGGGACCGAGAGACTGAAAAACAGCTTCTATCTCAAGGCCATCAGACTGTTAAACAGCCATCACTAACATTGAGTGGCTGCTGCCAACATACTGACTCAATCTCTAGTCAATTTAATAATAAAAAAATTGATGTAATAAATGTATCACTAGTCACTTTAAACAATGCCACTTTATATAATGTTTACATACCCTACATTACTCATCTCATATGTATATACTGTACTCTTTTCCATCTACTGCATCTCGTCTATGCCGCACGGCCATCACTCATCCATATATTTATATGTACATATTCTTATTCATTCATCACTACTCTGGACGGTTCTGACTTAGAATATGTGGACAACTAAAGTTGGTGAGGGAAATAAAAGTCTCCAATTCGTTCCAGTCACTGGCAACAGAGAACTGGAAGGAAAGGCGGCCAAATTAGGTGTTGGCGTTGGGGATGATCAGTGAGATATACCTGCTGGAACGTGTGCTACGGGTGGGTGTTGTTATCGTGACCAGTGAGCTGAGATAAGGCGGAGCTTTACCTAGCATAGATTTATAGATAACCTGGGGCCAGTGGGTCTGGCGACGAATATGTAGCGAGGGCCAGCCGACTAGAGCATACAGGTCGCAGTGGTGGGTGGTATAAGGTGATTTGGTAACAAAACGGATGGCACTGTGATAGACTGCATCCAGTTTGCTGAGTAGAGTATTGGAAGCTATTTTGTAGATGACATCACCGAAGTCGAGGATCAGTAGGATACTCAGTTTTACTAGGGTAAGTTTGGCGGCGTGAGTGAAGGAGGCTTTGTTGCGGAATAGAAAGCTGATTCTAGATTTGATTTTGGATTGGAGATGTTTAATAAGAGTCTGGAAGGAGAGTTTACAGTCTAGCCAGACACCTAGGTACTTATAGATGTCCACATATTCTAGGTCAGAACCGTCCAGGGTGGTGATGCTAGTCGGGCGGGCAGGTGCGGGCAGCGAACGGTTGAAAAGCATGCATTTGGTTTTACTAGGGTTTAAGAGCAGTTGGAGGCCACGGAAGGAGTGCTGTATGGCATTGAAGCTCGTTTGGAGGTTAGTTAGCACAGTGTCCAAAGATGGGCAGAATGGTATACAGAATGGTATCGTCTGCGTAGAGGTGGATCAGGGAATCGCCCGCAGCAAGAGTGACATCATTGATATATACAGAGAAAAGAGTCGACCCGACAACATGCCATCCGATTTGACACACTGAACTCTGTCTGCAAAGTGAACCAGGCGAGGCAGTCATTAGAGAAACCATGGCTATTGAGTCTGCCGATAAGAATACAGTGATTGACAGAGTTGAAAGCCTTGGCCAGGTCGAAGGCTACACAGTACTGTCTTTTATCGATGGCGGTTATGATATCATTTAGTACCTTGAGCGTGGCTGAGGTGCACCCGTGACCAGCTCGGAAACCGGATTGCACAGCGGAAAAGGTACGGTGGGATTCGAAATGGTCAGTGATCTGTTTATTAACTTGGCTTTCGAAGATTTTAGATAGGCAGGGAAGGATGGATATAGGTCTATAACAGTTTGGGTCTAGGGTGTCACCCCCTTTGAAGAGGGGGATGACCGCGGCAGCTTTCCAATCTTTAGGGATCTCGAACGATACGAAAGAGAGGTTGAACAGGCTGGTAATAGGGGTTGCAACAATGGCGGAGGATAGTTTTAGAAAGAGAGGGTCCAGATTGTCTAGCCCAGCTGATTTGTATTTTTTTAAAGTAGAAGTTCGAATTGCTTGGGTATAGACCTGGAAAGTATGACAGAACTTTGTAGGCTATCTCTGCAGTAGATTGCAACTCCTCCCCCTTTGGCAGTTCTATCTTGACGGAAAATGTTGTAGTTGGGTATGGAAATCTCAGAATTTTTGGTGGCCTTCCTAAGCCAGGATTCAGACACGGCAAGGACATCAGGGTTGGCTGAGAGTAAAACAAACTGAGGATGGAGGTTTCTGATGTTAACATGCATGAAACCAAGGCTTTTTGATCACAGAAGTCAACAAATGAGGGTGCCTGGGGACACGCAGGGCCTGGGTTTAGCTCCACATCACCCGAGGAACAGAGGAGGAGTAGGATGAGGGTACGGCTAAAGGCTATCAAAACTGGTCGCCTAGAGCGTTGGGGACAAAGAATAAAAGGAGCAGATTTCTGGGTGTGGTAGAATAGATTCAGGGCATAATGTGCAGACAGGGGTATGGTGGGTTATGGGTACAGCAGAGGTAAGCCCAAACACTGAGTGATGATAAGAGAGGTTGCATCTCTGGACATACTGGTTATAATGGGTGAAGTCACTGCATGTGTGGGAGGTGGGACAAAGGAGGTATCAGAGTTATGATGAGTGGAACTAGGGGCTCCATTGTAAACTAAAACAATGATAACTAACCTAGACAACAGTATACAAGGCATATTGACATTTGAGAGAGACAGCGAGGCATAAAGTAATCACAGGTGTTGGAACAGGGAAGCTGTGGAATAGTCGCTACTATGCTAGCACGCGGGCGACACAGCATTTAAAGTTAGCAGCCCAGGGCTAGTAGAAGCGTCTGCTCCGACGGATGCCAGTTGAAGGCACAGCAGATGGAGAATTCGTCGGCAGACTAGTCGTGGTGGTGCGGCGGGGCACCATGTCGACAAAGGATCCAAGCCAGATGGCGAAAGAGGTATTGTAGTTGTAGTAATTTAGTTTGCTAGCCGGGAGATGCGCCTGGCTCACGGCTAACTGGTGCTAGCTTTGGGGTAGGAGCGTTAGCCACTATAGCTACTCGGTAGCAGCGGTGCCAAAGACCAGAGCTCATGGCAAGGATCCGGTGGAGTAGTGGATTCTAGCCGTGTTTGGATGGAGTCCGGGTGAACAACCGAGTAGGCCCGGGAGGTGGGCCTCAGGGATAGCTTCGGTACTGGGTCACTCGGTGGCAGCTACCTAGCTAGCTAGCTGTGAAGATCAGGAGTAATGGTCCAGGGTTTATGGCAGGAATCTGACGTTGTAGTGGAGAAACAGTCCGATACTGGTAGGCTGGCGAGTATTATCCAGGCTAAAAAAAGGGCTGGTATCTGTCTGTGCAGAAGGTAAAGGCTGCTAGCAGTGGCTAACAATTACTAAATAGCTTGTAGCTAATTAGCTGGTTAGCTTCTGGTGGCTAGGTGGTTCTGGCTATAGGGTCTAAAAATTTAAAATAATAGCGGTTCCGAATTACATTGGGTGAGGCAGGTTACCGGAAGGTATAATTGATTTAAAATGGAAAAGAGATTGAAAAAAAAATTGGAATATATACAAAAAAGAACGAAAAAATACAAAGTACAGTGCCTTGCGAAAGTATTCGGCCCCCTTGAACTTTGCAACCTTTTGCCACGTTTCAGGCTTTAAACATAAAGATATAAAACTGTATTTTTTTGTGAAGAATCAACAACAAGTGGGACACAATCATGAAGTGGAACAACATTTATTGGATATTTCAAACTTTTTTAACAAATAAAAAACTGAAAAATTGGGCGTGCAAAATTATTCAGCCCCTTTACTTTCAGTGCAGCAAACTCTCTCCAGAAGTTCAGTGAGGATCTCTGAATGATCCAATGTTGACCTAAATGACTAATGATGATAAATACAATCCACCTCTGTGTAATCAAGTCTCCGTACAAATGCACCTGCACTGTGATAGTCTCAGAGGTCCGTTAAAAGCGCAGAGAGCATCATGAAGAACAAGGAACACACCAGGCAGGTCCGAGATACTGTTGTGAAGAAGTTTAAAGCCGGATTTGGATACAAAAAGATTTCCCAAGCTTTAAACATCCCAAGGAGCACTGTGCAAGCGATAATATTGAAATGGAAGGAGTATCAGACCACTGCAAATCTACCAAGACCTGGCCGTCCCTCTAAACTTTCAGCTCATACAAGGAGAAGACTGATCAGAGATGCAGCCAAGAGGCCCATGATCAATCTGGAAGAACTGCAGAGATCTACAGCTGAGGTGGGAGACTCTGTCCATAGGACAACAATCAGTCGTATATTGCACAAATCTGGCCTTTATGGAAGAGTGGCAAGAAGAAAGCCATTTCTTAAAGATATCCATAAAAAGTGTCGTTTAAAGTTTGCCACAAGCCACCTGGGAGACACACCAAACATGTGGAAGAAGGTGCTCTGGTCAGATTAAACCAAAATTGAACTTTTTGGCAACAATGCAAAACGTTATGTTTGGCGTAAAAGCAACACAGCTGAACACACCATCCCCACTGTCAAACATGGTGGTGGCAGCATCATGGTTTGGGCCTGCTTTTCTTCAGCAGGGACAGGGAAGATGGTTAAAATTGATGGGAAGATGGATGGAGCCAAATACAGGACCATTCTGGAAGAAAACCTGATGGAGTCTGCAAAAGACCTGAGACTGGGACGGAGATTTGTCTTCCAACAAGACAATGATCCAAAACATAAAGCAAAATATACAATGGAATGGTTCAAAAATAAACATATCCAGGTGTTAGAATGGCCAAGTCAAAGTCCAGACCTGAATCCAATCGAGAATCTGTGGAAAGAACTGAAAACTGCTGTTCACAAATGCTCTCCATCCAACCTCACTGAGCTCGAGCTGTTTTGCAAGGAGGAATGGGAAAAAATTTCAGTCTCTCGATGTGCAAAACTGATAGAGACATACCCCAAGCGACTTACAGCTGTAATCGCAGCAAAAGGTGGCGCTACAAAGTATTAACTTAAGGGGGCTGAATAATTTTGCACGCCCAATTTTTCAGTTTTTGATTTGTTAAAAAAGTTTGAAATATCCAATAAATGTCGTTCCACTTCATGATTGTGTCCCACTTGTTGTTGATTCTTCACAAAAAAATACAGTTTTATATCTTTATGTTTGAAGCCTGAAATGTGGCAAAAGGTCACAAAGTTCAAGGGGGCCGAATACTTTCGCAAGGCACTGTACATGAGAGGACGAACAAAACACGTATGCACTGCTACGCCATCTTGGTTATATCATCTACTGCATATCTATCACTACAGTGTTTAATTGCTATATTGTAATTATTTCACCACTATGCCCTATTTATTGCCTTATCCTACCTCATTTGCACACACTGTATATAGACTTTTTCTAATGTATTATTGATTGCATGTTTGTTTATTCATTGTGTAACTCTGTGTTGTTGATTGTGTTGCACTGCTTTGCTTTATCTTGGCCATGTTGCAGTTGTAAACGAGAACTTGTTCTCAACTAGCCTACCTGGTTAAATAAAGGTGTTCTCAACTGGCCTACCTGGTTAAATAAAGGTGAAATAGAATACAATAAATAAAACTTCCTTTACATTTGTGTGTATTAGGTAGTTGTTGTGAAATTGTTAGATTACTTGTTAGATATTACTGCACGGTCGGAACTAGAAGCACAAGCATTTCCCTACACTTGCATTAACATCTGCTAACCGTGTGTATGTGACCAATAACATCTGCTAACCATGTGTATGTGACCATTAACATCTGCTAACCGTGTGTATGTGACCAATAACATCTGCTAACCGTGTGTATGTGACCAATAAAATTTGGTTTGATTTGATTAGTAAATGGAATAAGCAATTTCATAAATGTGTCAAGTGCAGCGTCTGATTGCTCGTCATTACACACCACAGACCAGCAAATATTCAACAATATTGGAATATCACTACAAAAGTTATTGTATGACCTCTTATCCACTATATTAGACCCAGCCTTTGGAACTTTGGCTTGGATATGGATACTATGATCACTACATCTGATGAATCTGGATACTACTTTCAAGCTAACTTCCGCAGAATTAGTAAAGATGTGATCAATACATGTTGATGGGTGTGTTGAAATCTAAGTAATACTTTATTTCTCAGTGATAGCCTTCTTTATCACACAATGGGGTTTACTCCTGGGTCACCCAAAGACGTAATGACATACGTTAGTAAGAGCTGATCCTTTACTAACCCAGGGAAGCAGCTGTACAGTGTGCGATCATGAATCCGGAGTTGAGCCCTCCCTCGTTGACTAGGAAGGCTGGCAGCTCACTGAGAGACGGGTTACACAGACGCTCAATCCTCCTCTCACTGATGGCTGCCAGCTCATGGACACCTATAGCCAAGAAGTCCAGGGCCTAGAGACAGAAAGAGAGAGAGAGAACAATAGAGGTATAGGAGTCATATCAAATCAAAGTTTATTGGTCACGAACACAGATTTATAATTATATTTTTAAGTGGGAGAACTTGCACAATTGGTGGCTGACTAAATACATTTTTGCCCCACTGTATATATATATATATATATATATATAAAAAGATGAGAGAGGCCTATAATTTTCATCATAGATACACTTCAACTATGACAGACAAAATGAGAAAAACAATTCCAGAAAATCACATTGTAGGATTTTTAATGAATTTATTTGCAAATTATGGTGCAAAATATGTATTTGGTCACATACAAACAAGCAAGATTTCTGTCTCTCAAAGACCTGTAACTTCTTCTTTAAGAGCCTCCTCTGTCCTCCACTCGTTACCTTTATTAATGGCACCTGTTTGTTTGAACTTGTTATCAGTATAAAAGACACCTGTCCAAAACCTCAAACAGTCACACTCCAAACTCCACTATGGCCAAGACCAAAGAGCTGTCAAAGGACACCAGAAACAAAATTGTAGACCTGCACCAGGCTGGGAAGACTGAATCTGCAATAGGTAAGCAGCTTGGTTTGAAGAAATCAACTGTGGGAGCAATTATTAGGAAATGGAAGACATACAAGACCACTGATAATCTCCCTCGATCTGGGGCTCCACGCAAGATCTCACCCCGTGGGGTCAAAATGATCACAAGAACGGTGAGCAAAAATCCCAGAACCACACGGGGGGACCTAGTGAATGACCTGCAGAGAGCTGGGACCAAAGTAACAAGCCTACCATCAGCAAGGGCATTGAAGATGAAACGTGGCTGGGTCTTTCAGCATGACAATGATCCCAAACACACCGCCCGGGCAACGAAGGAGTGGCTTCGTAAGAAGCATTTCAAGGTCCTGGCGTGGCCTAGCCAGTCTCCAGATCTAAACCCCATAGAAAATCTTTGGAGGGAGTTGAAAGTCCGTGTTGCCCAGCAACAGCCCCAAAACATCACTGCTCTAGAGGAGATCTGCATGGAGGAATGGGCCAAAATACCAGCAACAGTGTGTGAAAACCTTGTGAAGACTTACAGAAAACGTTTGACCTCTGTCATTGCCAACAAAGGGTATATAACAAAGTATTGAGATAAACTTTTGTTATTGACCAAATACTTATTTTGCACCATAATTTGCAAATAATTTTTTTTTTCTCATTTTGTCTGTCATAGTTGAAGTGTACCTATGATGAAAATTACAGGCCTCTCATCTTTTTAAGTGGGAGAACTTTCACAATTGGTGGCTGACTAAATACTTGTTTGCCCCACTGTATACAGTTGAAGTCAGAAGTTTACATACACCTTAGCCATTTAATCCTACTAAAAATTCCCTGTCTTAGGTCAGTTAGGATCACCACTTTATAAATGTGTATACAAATTTGTATATTTTGAGCACTCAGTTTGTTTGTTTGATCTAACGTTGTCAATAAATCAGTGAATTGGGAGCTTTAACAGTGTGCGGGCCTTCGTGTTCTTAACTTCTTGGAACTCTGTGGGCGGTATTTCATTATTGCATAAAAAAACGTTCCCGTTTTAAGCGCGATATTTTGTCACAAAAAGATGCTCGACTATGCATATAATTGACAGCTTTGGAAAGAAAACACTCTGACGTTTCCAAAACTGCAAAGATATTGTCTGTGAGTGCCACAGAACTGATGCTACAGGCGAAACCAAGATGACATTTCAAGCAGGAAGTGCCCCAGATTTTGAAGGCGCTGTGTTCCAATGTCTCCTTATATGGCTGTGAATGGGCCACGAATGAGCTTAGACTTTCTGTCGTTTCCCCATAGTGTCGACAGCATTATGACGTATTTGTAGGCATATCATTGGAAGATTGACCATTTTACACTACATCTACCAGGTGCTCGCTTGGTGTCCTCCGTCGCAATTATTGCGTAATCTCCAGCTGCGTGTATTTTTCTGTTTGCTTCCGAGGAGAAACACAACTGCCACGAATGATTTATCATCGAATAGATATGTGAAAAACACC
The DNA here is from genome assembly GCF_045791955.1 of Oncorhynchus clarkii lewisi. Lineage (NCBI taxonomy): Eukaryota > Metazoa > Chordata > Actinopteri > Salmoniformes > Salmonidae > Oncorhynchus > Oncorhynchus clarkii. Next base: position 88,211,623 of record NC_092148.1, on the reverse strand, counting down.
TTGAGGATTGATTCTAAACAACGTTTGCCATGTTTCTGTCGATGTTATGGAGTTAATTTGGTAAAAAGTTCGGCGTTGTAGAGACTGCATTTTCTGTTTTTTTTCTTAGCCAAATGTGATGAACAAAGCGGAGCGATTTCTCCTACACAAATAATATTTTTTGAAAAAATGAACATTTGCTATCTAACTGAGAGTCTCCTCATTGAAAACATCCGAAGTTCTTCAAAGGTAAATGATTTTATTTGAAATATTTTCTTGTTTTTGTGAAAATGTTGCCTGCTGAATGCTAGGCTTAATGCTATGCTAGCTATCAATACTCTTACACAAATGCTTGTGTAGCAATGGTTGAAAAGCATATTTTGAAAATCTGAGATGACAGTGTTGTTAACAAAAGGCTAAGCTTGTGAGTGAATATATTTCTTTCATTTCATTTGCGATTTTCATGAATAGTTAACGTTGCGTTATGGTAATGAGCTTGAGGCTATGATTACGCTCCCGGATACGGGTTTGCGCGACGCTAGAGGTTAATTAATATTCTTTATTAACCCAGCATCTACTATGTTTTTAAGGATGTGCGTATGATCACAAACTTTCCCAAGTATTCCCACCCATAATAGTGAGATACATGACCGTATACAAATGTCAGCAAGGTTTGAAATGATTATGTTTTAGTCAAACATTATATCAATATGCAGTCTATAAATGATTTGTAATTATGTTCCGGCCCACCAAACATCTGCTCCAGAAAACAACTGTCCCGTGGCTGAATCTAGTTAGTTATACTATGTCATTTATCGTCTCACATAGTTCTAAAACTCATAAATACTCAGTCCAACAGAAGCTTTTGATACCTTTGCTGGGTATTCTCCATGGAAGTTTCCTCCTGAGATGGTCTCTCCTCTCTCTGCAAACACCATCTGTTTCAGACATTTAAGGATAAAACTGGCACAGAATGTAGAAATGGTCAAATTTGGTCAGGGGGAATAGTTGGTGAATAATTTGGTCACACATACACACACACACAGTGAAGGATACAGGGTTGTCGGTGGCGCTGTTAATCTCGGTGTTGATGATTTTCTGGGTAAAATCTATTGTGTCGTTCACAATACCGTGGACCTGTGGATGAAAAGAAAAGACAAGGTTGAGTTGAGTCCTGACCTGGAGGGGATTCTCTGTGAACTAAACATGAAACTCTGTGACCTCTGACCCCTATGTTAAGTCACCTGAGGACAGCAACGCATGGTGTAGGCATCCTGGACTCTGTCACAGAACCGATGGCTCTCTGTAGAAGAAGAACAGAACATTACTTTTATTGTCCAATTAATACTTTATCCCAACTTCTCCAAAAGACAGGCACACACACACATGGACGCGCGCACACACACACACACACACACACTGGAGTGGTAGTACAGCACCCTGATCCATTCACTCACCTGCGATCTCTGAGGGATGGTGGTCTGAGTCCAGTAAGGCGCGGAACCTCATGGCCACTTCTATCTGTCCTGGATGGGGCCGCAGAGCGTGGATATCTAGAATGATGGAGGACTGAGTTAGCATAGCGTAGCTATATCAGTCTCAATCATGACGTTTTAGATCGGTCATGGTGGTCGGCAGTTGGTAAAAGTGCTAGAAAATGACAAAGGTGTTGTTGTATGTCACGCAGTGATCACCTACACACACAAAGTACAGTGCCTTGCGAAAGTATTCGGCCCCCTTGAACTTTGCGACCTTTTGCCACATTTCAGGCTTAAAACATAAAGATATAAAACTGTATTTTTTTGTGAAGAATCAACAACAAGTGGGACACAATCATGAAGTGGAACGACATTTATTGGATATTTCAAACTTTTTTAACAAATCAAAAACTGAAAAATTGGGCGTGCAAAATTATTCAGCCCCCTTAAGTTAATACTTTGTAGCGCCACCTTTTGCTGCGATTACAGCTGTAAGTCGCTTGGGGTATGTCTCTATCAGTTTTGCACATCGAGAGACTGACATTTTTTCCCATTCCTCCTTGCAAAACAGCTCGAGCTCAGTGAGGTTGGATGGAGAGCATTTGTGAACAGCAGTTTTCAGTTCTTTCCACAGATTCTCGATTGGATTCAGGTCTGGACTTTGACTTGGCCATTCTAACACCTGGATATGTTTATTTTTGAACCATTCCATTGTAGATTTTGCTTTATGTTTTGGATCATTGTCTTGTTGGAAGACAAATCTCCGTCCCAGTCTCAGGTCTTTTGCAGACTCCATCAGGTTTTCTTCCAGAATGGTCCTGTATTTGGCTCCATCCATCTTCCCATCAATTTTAACCATCTTCCCTGTCCCTGCTGAAGAAAAGCAGGCCCAAACCATGATGCTGCCACCACCATGTTTGACAGTGGAGATGGTGTGTTCAGGGTGATGAGCTGTGTTGCTTTTACGCCAAACATAACGTTTTGCATTGTTGCCAAAAAGTTCAATTTTGGTTTCATCTGACCAGAGCACCTTCTTTCACATGTTTGGTGTGTCTCCCAGGTGGCTTGTGGCAAACTTTAAACGACACTTTTTATGGATATCTTTAAGAAATGGCTTTCTTCTTGCCACTCTTCCATAAAGGCCAGATTTGTGCAATATACGACTGATTGTTGTCCTATGGACAGAGTCTCCCACCTCAGCTGTAGATCTCTGCAGTTCATCCAGAGTGATCATGGGCCTCTTGGCTGCATCTCTGATCAGTCTTCTCCTTGTATGAGCTAAAAGTTTAGAGGGACGGCCAGGTCTTGGTAGATTTGCAGTGGTCTGATACTCCTTCCATTTCAATATTATCGCTTGCACAGTGCTCCTTGGGATGTTTAAAGCTTGGGAAATCTTTTTGTATCCAAATCCGGCTTTAAACTTCTTCACAACAGTATCTCGGACCTGCCTGGTGTGTTCCTTGTTCTTCATGATGCTTTCTGCGCTTTTAACGGACCTCTGAGACTATCACAGTGCAGGTGCATTTATACGGAGACTTGATTACACACAGGTGGATTGTATTTATCATCATTAGTCATTTAGGTCAACATTGGATCATTCAGAGATCCTCACTGAACTTCTGGAGAGAGTTTGCTGCACTGAAAGTAAAGGGGCTGAATAATTTTGCACGCCCAATTTTTCAGTTTTTGATTTGTTAAAAAAGTTTGAAATATCCAATAAATGTCGTTCCACTTCATGATTGTGTCCCACTTGTTGTTGATTCTTCACAAAAAAATACAGTTTTATATCTTTATGTTTGAGGCCTGAAATGTGGCAAAAGGTCGCAAAGTTCAAGGGGGCCGAATACTTTCGCAAGGCACTGTATATATATTTTTTTTATTTTAACCTTTATTTAACTAGGCAAGTCAGTTAAGAACAAATTCTTAATTACAATGACGGCCTACGCCAGCCAACCCCGGATGACGCTGGGCAAATTGTGCGCTGCCATATAGGACTCCCAATCACGGCCGGTTGCGATACAGCCTGGATTCGAACCAGGGTGTCTGTAGTGACGCCTCTAGCACTGAGATGCGGTGCCTTAGACCGCTGCACCACTCGGGAGTCCTTATATGCACTCACTGATCCCCTTGAGCGCCTCAGTTAACTAACATTAACTTTAGAGTGAACACTAACCCTCCATGCTCAAAGGCTTGGAAAGTCCCCTTGAAAACCACCAGGGTGATTGGGTGAACGCACACACATACACACGCATCCCTCCGTCTCGTCTCACCACTGTCGAAGGCCTTGGAGGTCCCCTTAAGCACCTCCAGGGTGATAGCAGCGATGATGTCCGCCTGCCTGGCGATGGCCTGGGCTCTCTCCACCGCCTCTGCCCCCAGAGACGTGATCATCTGGGTACCATTAATTAACGCCAGGCCCTATGGGCAGGGGAGAGAGATGGCTTTTAACCCAATCCCCACACAAACATCCCCTTGGAAACCAGGGTTAGCCCGAACAACTGTGGTCCAGAGAGCTGAACTGAAGAAGAGGTGGTCCAAGATAACCCAGTGACATGCCAAATATAGGAGTCTCATCCCATCAAAACAACTATCTCAAGGACTGGAGTTAAACACCTTTGTTGTGGAAAATCAGAGAACATTCTGTTCTATCAGCAGCCATTTGCAAACTGATTGAAGTTGGTTTGTTGTAAATGGTACACAAATACACAGTGTGAACTCAAATCAACCGCTCCATGGAGTGACAAAGAACAACAAAAGAGTAGATGAGTGTGTTCGCTTTACCTCTTTGGGCTTCAGTGATATTGGCTTGAGTCCATGAGCCTCTAGTACCTGGGCAGAGGGATGAAAGGGGAAAAGCAAATGTAAAAGGTCAAGGGTTGTAGAAAAACAAACATGTTTTCTCATCTGACCTCTCAGTAGTCAGTCTACCACTGTGTTGATTCCAATGTCAACATTTTCCCTGGGGATATTGTGCAATGTCCCGATCATCCAGGAGTTCCAGTGACATCAGTTTGTTAGTTATACAGTTACACGCTGTCGTTATAAATAAGAATTTGCCCTGAATTGCCTGGTTACACAAAGGTAAAATAGAACATGAAATAAATGCAGTGATATGACTTACGTATTTGGCGTCGGCCCATCCACTCTTGGGCGACCACATCTTGCCTTCTCCCATCAGCCCCAGAGCAAGGTGGGAGAGAGGGGCCAGGTCTCCGCTGGCACCTACTGTCCCCTTCTCAGGGACGAAGGACAGGCAGGACGCTATAAGGAGAAGACAATCAGAGATGTGAGAGAGAGACCCCAGTCAACGTTTCCCTGTTTGTTTAACGTTGTTGTTGTTTTTTCAATTCAATGGAAGTAATGGAAGCAAAATAACTAATGGAACCAAAAGAACCAATGGAAGCAATGGAAGAAAATAACTTACGGAACCAATGGAACCAAAAGAACATATGGAACCAATGGTTACTCCTAGGAGTAACATTGGATGCTCAGTTATCATGGTCAAGTCATATTGACAAAGTTGTTGTGAAGATGGGTAGAGGTACACTATATATACAAAAGTATGTGGACACACGTTCAAATTAGTGGATTCTGCTATTTCAGTCACACTTATTGCTGACAGGTCTATAAAATCGAGCACATAGCCATGCAATCTCCATAGACAAACATTGGCAGTAGAATAGCCTTACTGAAGAGCTCAGTCAACTTCAACGTGGCACTGAAGTCAGTTCGTCAAATTTCTGCCCTGCTAGAGCTTTAAGTGCTGTTATTGTGAAGTGGAAACGTCTAGGAGCAACAACAGTTTTAATTAAACACGTGAATTCTTTAGATAAAGGGTTCTTTAATATGTCTAATATAGTATGGAACACGACTGTAAAAGGGTCTTATAACCTTTGACCTCTATCATGACTTCAAACCTTGTGGTTTGATCAGCCTCAGGGGATGGCCATTTGGATAATGAATTTGTGGTCATTTGTGATACTGATTTCAAGGTAAATGAATTATGATGGAGTTTATAGCTCTTGGACATAATTGTAGTTTAAACCACAGAGGCGAAAGTGGAATTGAGACAGGACAAATTATGGGGAGCGGGGGAATAGACTCTAGTGAGGATAAGAAAGAGGTTCAGGATTCTGTTATAAACACTGACTGTGAAGGTTTAGAATTGGCTACTATTGATTTGGTATTACAACAGGAACAGAAATCCTATTCATCATCGATAATAAATAGGGGAAGATATGGTCCTTTGAGGTTTGGACAGGACATATTTTAAGCAAATAGGGCAGGAAAATACATTGAGATAGAAAAATAGTGATTTTATAAGCATTAAAATTATTTATGAAAAGAAATAAGTTGCATTTCTTAGGGATGGTAAATTACTGTAGATAAGGTATCCCACACTATGCAACATATATTAAATTATTGATGAGACTGAAGGGTTACTGTTTAAATAGACAAGCACATATACATCTAAGAACATACAAAGCAGCACGGATAACTCTTAAAGTAGATAAGACACTTGACAGAGAATTGATACAGGATAGACATGAATGGACGCCCAAGGGAGAATTGGACATGTGGAGAATGAAAGGGGCGCTCCTACATGATACTGTCAGACATAAGGATCATTTACTAATCTTACCTAAGTCATTGTTTAGAGATGCGGCAAGGTTGTTACCTGGGCGGAGCCAGGTATCAAAGGGGGGATGGGTAAGTTGTGGCCTAGGATAGGACGGGGCCTAGGGGGGCCTAGGATAGGACACTTTGTGGCCTATTGGATAATAAACTAATAAAACCAATATTGCTAACAAGTAGGCATAGAAGTTGAAGATATAATCAGATAGAACAAATGAGAAACTGTTTGTTAACCAAACCTGTATGTCCAAGATTTTACAGGTGAATTACAGGAGAAGGTGATTCACTCAATCCAGTCCCTGGGGAGAATAGATGGGAAGCAGCCCCGTTGGGAGGGGCCATACCAAGTACTCCTGGTGACAGCCTTTGCGGTAAGAATAGCTGAAAGAGCTACCTGGGTTCATATCACACACTGTAAAAGGGTAAGACACACTGACACTGTCGAACAATCACAGTGTTAGAGAGGAGAACCGAAACCAACAGGGTTCGGGGGTCATCTCTCTAATGAAGATTCCCTGACCCAGTCTTTTCCCCACTGTGAGCGTTCATAGCAGTGAAAGTGTGGGCTGGCTTCTGGCTGGTGATATGTTCTCTGGGAGGGGGTGGAGCTTTACAGGAGTGCTGGTTGGTCTGAGCTGTCTTATTGTGAAAGGTTCTCATTTCCAGGACTCTGGAGAAATTGATGAGACAACAGATAGTGAGATACGGGCCGATTCCGAGCTCTGACCAGTGGAATGATATGTGGACCAGTGGAATACATGACTCTAGACCAAGCAGATGGATCCGGCTCCTTCACATACGAGGAGCCTATGTTGGATGAGACCATTTTTAATGTTTAGGTTCTCTCTTGTTTTGATGTTTAGACTGTTTTTTTTATGAAGATTATAACGAAAATCCTGATAAGAAGAGTTATGATTCTGATGTAGGCCTTGAACAGTCAATGTAAATACAAATACTGGTCTTTGCTGGGTTGAATTTGGATAATTAGAAATAGTTTTAATAAAAATAGATGTGCTTTTTAACCTCTTGAAACTCTGTGGGCAGTATTTCATTTTTGGATGAAAAACGTTCCCGTTTTAAACAAGATATTTTGTCACGAAAAGATGCTCGACTATGCATATAATTGACAGCTTTGGAAAGAAAACACTCTGACGTTTCCAAAACTGCAAAGATATTGTCTGTGAGTGCCACAGAACTGATGTTACAGGCGAAACCAAGATGAAATTTCAAACAGGAAATGCCCCAGATTTGAGGCGCTGTGTTCCAATGCTTCCTTATATGGCTGTGAATGCGCAAGGAATGAGCCTACACTTTCTGTCGTTTCCCCAAGGTGTTTGCAGCATTGTGACATATTTGTAGGCATATCATTGGAAAATTGACCATAAGAGACTACATTTACCAGGTGTCCGCTGGGTGTCCTCCGTCGAAACTATTGCGTAATCTCCAGGTGCGTGCATTTTACCATTTAGTTCAGAGGAGAAACCAAACGGCCACGCGTGATTTATCATCGAATAGATATGTGAAAAACACCTTGAGGATTGATTCTAAACAACGTTTGCCATGTTTCTGTCGATATTATGGAGTTAATTTGGAAAAAAGTTTGCCTTTGTAATGACTGAATTTTCGGGGGGTTTTCTCAGCCAAACGTGATGAACAAAACGGAGCGATTTCTCCTACACAAATAATATTTTTGGAAAAACTGAACATTTGCTATCTAACTGAGAGTCTCATCATTGAAAACATCCGAAGTTCTTCAAAGGTAAATTATTTTATTTGAATGCTTTTCTTGTTTTTGTGAAAATGTTGCCTGCTGAATGCTAGGCTTAATGCTATGCTAGCTATCAATACTCTTACACAAATGCTTGTGTAGCTATGGTTGAAAAGCATTTTTTGAAAATCTGAGATGACAGTGTTGTTAACAAAAGGCTAAGCTTGTGAGCCAATATATTTATTTCATTTCATTTGCGATTTTCATGAATAGTTAACGTTGCGTAATGGTAATGAGCTTGAGGCTATAATTACGCTCCCGGATACGGGTTTGCTCGTCGCAACAGGTTAATATTTTAATAAAAATAGATGTGTGCTTTTTAACATTCTAATAAAAATAGAAGTGTGATTGGATGTATAATATTTAGCCATAGGGTGGATATGTTATGGGATTTTTATGAATAATGACTCAATTATGTATACATTTAACTTAGAACTATAACTAAACAGAATACTACTCTGTTACTGTATGAATGTATGAATCTTATTATAATCATAAACCTGAATATAATGTGTGTAGTTTTAGTCAAGAATTAGAACAAGGACTTTCTGTTCCTTGTTAGAAACGAATGGAGCTATCGTCAGACCGGCTGGAATACTGTGTTCCTTACAGGACATTCTGTCCCTACCCAGGGAGGTGAGATACCTTTGACTTGTAGTAGATTGTTTAACTTTTTATGGCTGCAGGGGCAGTATTTGATTTATTTTACCTTTATTTAACTAGGCAAGTCAGTTAAGAACAAATTCTTATTTTCAATGACGGCCTAGGAACAGTGGGTTAACTGCCTGTTCAGGGGCAGAACGACAGATTTGTACCTCGTCAGCTCGGGGATTCCTTCCGGTTACTAGTCCAACGCTTTAACCACTAGGCTACCCTGGCGCCCCGTATTGAGTAGCTTGGATGAAAAGGTGCCCATTGTAAACGGCCTCAGTCTCAGTTGCTAATATATGCATATTAGTATTAGTATTGGATAGATACTGAAGATTCGAAAACTGTTTGAATTATGTCTGTGAGTATAACAGAACTCATATTGCAGGCAAAAACTTGAGAAATTCCACTTCCTGTTTGTATTTTTTCTGGGGTTGGCAGATTTTCAACCAAGCTCTCATTGAAATTACAGCGATATATGGATGAGTTTTCACTTCCTACGCCTTCCACTAGATGTCAACAGTCATTAGAACTTTGTCTGATGACTAATGTGAAGGGGGGTCGAATGAGACAGGAAATAGTCACCACTGCCACGAGTTGACCATGCTTTCACCATGCGCGTTCACAGTGGAAGGACCTGCGTTCCACCGGTCATCTGAAGTCATTCCAATTCTCCGGTTGGAACGTTATTCCAGATCTATGTAAACAACATTCTAAAGATTGATTCAATACATCGTTTGACATGTTTCTACTGACTGTTATGGAACTTTTGGACATTTTGTCACGTTATAGTGGATGCGCTTTGTGACTTTGGAATTGTTTACCAAACGCGCTAACCAAAGTAGCTAATTGGACATAAATAACGGACATTTTCAAACAAATAAATCATTTATTGTGGACCTGGGATTCCTAGGACTGCATTCTGATGAAGTTCATCAAAGGTAAGGAAACATTTATCATGTATTTTCTGGTTTCTGTTGACTCCAACATGGCGACTAATTTGGCTTGTGTTCTGAGCGCCGTCTCAGATTATTGCACGGGTTGCTTTTTCCGTAAACTTTTTTTGAAATCTGACACAGCGCTTGCATTCAGGAGAGGTACATCTATAATTCCATGTGTATAACTTGTATTATCATCTAAATTTATGATGAGTATTTCTGTTGAAACGATGTGGCTATGCAAAATCACTTGATGTTTTTGGAACTAGTGAATCTAATACGCCAATGTAAACTCAGATGTTTTGATATAAATATGAACTTTATCAAACAAAACATGCATGTATTGTGTAACATGAAGTCCTATGAGTGTCATCTGATGAAGATAATTCAAGGTGAGTGAATAATTTTATCTCTATTTCTGCTTTTTGTGAATGCTATATTTAGCTGGAAAATGGCTGTGCTTACTGTGGTTTGGTGGAGACCTAACATAATCGTTTGTAGTGCTTTTGCTGAAAAGCATATTTGAAATCGGACACTTTGGTGGGATTAACAACAAGTTTAACTTTAAAATGATATAAGACACATGTATGTTTTAGGAATTGTAAACATGAGATTTCTGTGGTTTGAATTTGGCACCCTCTATTTTCACTGGTAGTTGTCATATCGATCCGGTTAGCGGGATTGCAGCCATAACAAGTTAACAGGTGGCAGACAATGTGAGAAGGCTTGTGAAATATATTGCCATTGTATCTGAGAGAAGGAGGGACATTTATGACGAAATGTGAGGTATATAAACCAATGTACATGGTATTATGAGCAGAGTTCTCTAAATAAACATTCCTGACAATTGTAGCTGGGCCTCCGTCTGATTCATTACAACCAGTTTCCTACAAATTCTGGGTATCAGGCTGAGTAATCAATTCAAATTGGGTTTATGAACACTGAGAACTTAATTCTCTTGACACTTTCCTATATACAGTTTAACTCTTATTTTATTTACAAGTTTTATTTTAAATGTAATGTTATCTTATGTTGTTCTTGTCTATTACTGTTCTGTACTTTATGTATTTACACGTTTTAAGTGGACCCCAGGAAGTGGAGCTGCTGCATGTGTAGTAGCTAATGGGGATCCTAATAAACTAAACTAAATTGAACCAAAATAAGTAATGGACTCAACGGAACCAATGGAACCAAAATAACTAATGGAACCAGCTGTACCAATGTAAGCAAAATAACTAATGGAACCAACAGAACCAATAGCACCAATTGGAATCAACGGAACTAATGGAACCAAAATAACTAATGGAACCAACAGAACCAATGGAATCAACGGTAACCAATGGAACCAAAATAACTAATGGAACCAACAGAACCAACAGCACCAATGGAATCAATGGAATGTAGGCTATCCCTGAGGTTAAGCTGAGGTGAAAGTCAGGTGAAGGTCAGGGTTAATGAGTTTACCGTTGAAGGCTTGGATCATTCTGTGCAGGGTTTCCAGGGAGATTCCACTGTATCCTTTAGCCAGGACATTGATCCTCAGAGCCAACAACATCCTGGTCCTTTCTGGGCTCAGTGGGTTGCCCACACCTAAACACCAGCGCGTAATCGGAAAGTTGGTACAATGGTATAATATGGTATGGTATAATATGAGCCCCAAAACAAGACCAGTGAATAGAAAAGAATGGATATGTTCATAGCGAATATACAAGTATGACAAAAAGACAGACTTGCATGAATCAAAATCTGTTTTTTTAGGTATATGCTTTAGGTAGTGGAACACATGAGCCAGTTAGATATTAGTACCTGTAGCTCGGTTATACATTAGGTCACTAACCTGCAGAGTGTGATCGCACCAGATTTTCCTGTAGCTCCCTAAGGGAATACAACACACGGACACATTGTAAGCAAACAATGCATCAATCTTATCAGACAATATTCAGAGAAAAAAGAGAAAGTACTGTACTTGAGCTTGTGGACAGGAATGACAGTCCGGGCAAATTTACCAAACCCTGTAGTGATTCCATAGACAACTAGAGAGAGCGAAAGATGGTTGCATGTAGGTCAATTCTCTGATGACAGTGAACAATTTGTTGCACTCTCGCACCCAGGATAACTTTAATCAGGTGTTTACCATCACAGTCTATTGCATATTATGTTAAAAATAGTGCAAATTTCATTATATAGTGGTGGATTGTCAACAGTATGGTTCACAGATAATATATGCTATTCTATAACCAATTTTACATTTGTGTGTTATACTGCTATTCAGTGTTATACATTTCTTTTTCGATTAGCTTTCTTCTGTTATGGATACATGAATAGTTCCATAATCATCATGACAGGATTCTAACTTGGATTCTAAGGATTCTAAATTGGATTCTAACTTGAATTCTAACTCGGATTCTAAGGATTCTAACTTGGATTCTAACTCGGATTGTAACTCGGATTCTAACTTGGAGTCTAAGGATTCTAACTTGGATTCTAAGGATTCTAACTTCTCTCACCTTTGTTCTCCTTGACGATGGTGTCCAGAAGCTCTCTGGATTTCACAACTCCATTCTCTGCTTCTGAGGTCAGCTGAAAGGTTAGGTCCAGGAGGAAAGGAGAGGACAGGAAGAGAAAGATTGAGTAATGATAGGATCAGCACATCATGGACATGATAGCACAACTAGACTACAAGCTTGTTGATCATTACCTTAAATCTGTTTTTGGTGATCAACTGTTCATAAGTTGTTTTTTTGTTGTTGAAACAGTTACAAAAAGGGTAAATACAGACAACTTACTTTTTCCAAGAAATGCCCCAAAATGATTTTTTTTTAATTATATCTATATATAATATATATATATATAGATATATATATATATTTGTTTTTTCATTTTGGGGCATTTCTTGGAAAAAGTAAGTTGTCTGTATTTGCCCTTTTTGTAACTGTTTCAAAAAAAAAAACGTCTGCTATTCTATATATATATTTATATCTATCTAATAACCAGGGAAAATCTGAAATAAATAATGACCTTAATCTTGTACAGACCCCGTCCTAAATTCACCAGGTCTGTCGAAGTCAGGCTGTTGCCATCTAGGAAAAGGTTCTGAAGAGAAGAAAGCTCGTGTTGCTTATGAACTGATTAGATATGAATAAAATAGCATGTAAAACAGTGTTATACGCCAGTAATACTCACATCGTCGGATTCTCTGTACGCAGCTGTCCTGTTTGATAATGGTTAGGGATATGGACCAGAATTTACGCTCTACTAACCCTCCGATGACTACAGCATAATGCCTCAATCAATAACTTAAGTACTCACCTGGCATAATCAGGCTACTAGGACATATTCTGACATGGGTATAATGACTACCTATCTTCCATGTAGGACTAGCTAATATGAGATTTCTAGCATTTTTATGATACACATTTGTAGTCAAATTATACTCATAATCCAAATGCGACTTTGGTTAGTACATTCCATTCCGACATTAACAAGAGCAGTTCAATGTGACACAAGAAGGATACAGGTGTGAAACTCCAGGCTGGTACGGAATGAAGTCTGGAGACATGGTATCCCCTTCGATGGCTACAAATCGATTATATAAAATCAATATATTAATAGACATTCTACCAACAACAAAAACACGTAGACTTTCTATTGTATTGCGCACTAAAATCCTATTCTATTGTAGACCATGCCATGTTTCCTGAAGTTTTCCAAGGGAGAAAATAAGTTATTCTGGCTACCTTCTAAGTGGTACAAAATAAAATATATTGAATATAAACTAATTACCAATTTCGACGAAGTCATTGTCCTCGAGGACATCCTCTATGGTGTCATCACCATCCAACAGCCCCTGTCCCTGGCACCTCCTCGCGACAAAACGAATGTCTTTCACCGCGTTGATGCCTCCGTTGTCCGGCTTGTTCTTGGTGTAGCGTTTGAGCGCCTCGTAGCCCAGCCACTGGATGGTGTAGGTCGGGTCGCGGCAGGGAACAGCCAGCCACTCATCCCGAATGTGAACCGTATAGCGAGGCATGGCGCGTCAGTTAGGATTAGGTTAGTGTAGTGTACTAAAATGACCCTCAGCTCTTTCGCTATCCAAGGTACCAGGTTCAGGGGCCAAACAGGCAACAGCCAATCAGGGGTGTGCACGGGAACCACGCCTCATTGTTTAGCTTGTTCCAAGGTGCAGTGGAATTTACTGGACTCATGGAAAACCTTAGTGGTGTAGGTCCTACAGTCCATATACAAAAGTATGTGGACACCCCTTAAAATGAATGGATTTGGCTATTTCAGCCACACCTGTTGCTGACAGGTGTATAAAATCGATCACACAGCCATGCAATCTCCATGGACAAACATTGGCAGTAGAATGGCCTTGCTGAAGAGCTCAGTGACTTTCAACATGGCACCGTTCTAGGATGCTACCTTTCCAATAAGTCAGTTTGTCAAATTTCTGCCCTGCTAGAGCTGCCCCCGTCAACTGTAAGTGCTGTTATTCTGCCCTGCTAGAGCTGCCCCGGTCAACTGTAAGTGCTGTTATTGTGAAGTGGAAATGTCTTAGGAGCAATAACGTCTCAGCCGCAAAGTGGTAGGCCACACAAGCTCACAGAATGGGACCTCCGAGTGCTGAAGCGCGGAAAAACTGTCTGTCCTCAGTTGCAACACTTGCTACCGAGTTCCAAACTGCCTCTGGAAGCAAAGTCAGCACAAGAACTGTTCGTCGGGAGCTTCATGAAATGGGTTTCCATGGCCGAGCAGCACCACACAAGCCTAAGGTCACCATGCGCAATGCCAAGTGTTGGCTGGAGTGGTGTAAAGATCGCCGACAAAGGACTCTGAAGCAGTGGAAACTCGTCTCTGGAGTGATGAATCACGCTTCACCATCTGGCAGTCTGACAGACAAATCTGTGTTTGGCGGGTGCCAGGAGAACACTACCTGTCCGAATGCATAGTGCCAGCTGTACATTTTGGTGGAGGAGGCATAATGGTCTGGAGCTGTTTTTCATGGTTCAGGTCCCTTAGTTCCAGTGAAGGGAAATATTAACACTACAGAATACAATGATGTTCTAGACGATTCTGTGCTTCCAAATTTGTGGCACCAGTTTGGGGAAGACCCTTTCCTGTTTCAGCATGACAATGCCCCAGTGCACAAAGCGAGGTCCATACAGAAATTATTTGTTGAGATCGGTATTGAAGAACTTGACGGGCCTGCACAGAGCCCTGACCTCAACCCCATCGAACACCTTTGGGATAAATTGGAATGCCGACTTCGAGCCAAGCCTAATCACCCAACATCAGTACCCGACCTCACTAATGCTCTTGTGGCTGAATGGAACCAAGTTCCCGCAGCAATGTTCCGACATTGAGTGGAAAGCCTTCCCAGAAGACTGAAGGCTGTTATAGCAGCAAAGGGGGGGACCAACTCCATATTAATGCCCATGATTTTGGAATGAGATGTGCGACGAGCAGGTATCCACATACTTTTGGTCATGCAGTGTACCTCACTGGGCACCGACGTCATTTCATCGTCTATTCCACGTTGGTTCAACTTCATAAACAACATTGATTCAATCAGTGTGTGCCCAGTGGGATGGTGCTGTCAATACCAAGGGCTATGTGTAATAACAAAACCACCATGTTCATTTTATCAACAGGCCAATTGAAATTGTAGGCATTTCGGCCATTTTTCTCTTTTGTGCCTAAATGTTTGTGCCTAACCTATTGATTTTTAAATCGTGATTTAAATGAACATATCCTGTATCCAGTTATTTACACATAGGTCCTGCAGGCAAATTTGTTATGTCTTTGACTCCAAACCTCATTTACCACTAAACGATTCTGTGCTTCCAACTTTGTGGCAACACAAGCATTTCGCTACACCCCCAATAACATGTGCTAAACATGTGTATGTGACCAATAACATTTGATTTGTTCGATATCTAAATAAATACCTTGTCAAAAGTTGGCTCTCGTGTTCAATAGGTTTGCTTTCACCGTATTCAAATCGATGTTTGGCACAGAGGTCAAATTGATATTTGACCTCATGTACGCACTCTGGTCTAGGCTAGTTCCAAAATCAATGTACCTGGCCCCAATAATGACACACCATAGTGCACACAACCTTGAGCAGTGGACAATGTCTTTTAGTGTCCCCTTTGATATCAATGTAAATATAATTAAACTGGACTATGTAAAGAGTTACCTAGAATATCTATTCACTAGATACTATCCTATTTTGGCTAAATAACTCTCTCTCTCTCTTTTGCTCCCCCCTCCCTTATTCTACTTTAGAATAAGCCATGACTTTGACTATGCTCTATACTGTATGTTCTGTGTTATATGTTCCATGTTCTATACTGTATGTTCTATGTTTTATACTGTATGTTCTATGTGCTATGACTATGTACCGCTATAGAGGGTAGTGCATACGGCCCAGTACATCACTGAGGCCGAGCTCCCTGCCATCAAGGACCTCTATACCAGGCGGTGCCAGAGGAAGGCCCTAAAAACACTCCAGTCACCCAAGTCATTGACTTGGCAAGCGGTACAGATGCACCAAATCTGGACCCATTAGGACCCTGAACAGCTTCTGCCCCCAAGCCATAAGATTGCAAAATAGTTAGTTAAATATTTAAGCTCACCCGGACTATCTGCATTGACCCTTTTTAAAAAAAACTTTATTTAATGCGACAAATTATGTGGTAAATGTTGTTTTTTTATTTTTATGAATGATGATTGCAGAATCATTTTTGAAGGTACGCAGGGCACATGTCACCACGTACAAATCTTTCTGTCCATGCTGGTGCTGCAGCCTGCTATATCATACACTAATACAGAACTATTAAAGGCTCTGTGCACCACTTTTGTGAGAATTGTTTTTTTTTTATACATATTTTTTATTCCGATTTTTCAGTGTGTGCTGCAGCACCCTCAGCACCCCTACTTCCTGCGACTATGTATACCTGAGACATGAAATAGATAGATGGGAGGGCATACGGGTTGGCCAAATTATTAATGTGTAATTTGTCTATATGGGTAATGGTAACACTTCAACCACTACATTTTTATTGGACACTTAGTTTTTTTACAGCTGTTTTTATATCGACACAAGAACTTTCTAAATGTCCACAGAAAAATAACTGAACTTAATGGAAACATCGCTACTGTTAGTCTACACCTGTTGTTTACGAAACATGTGGCAAATACAATTGTATTTTATTTGATGTCAGCTTAACTGTTGAGTAAGTTGGAGAGTTACCATGTGTGTTATAATCGAGAGCAATGTTGGCCATCGGCGCGTAGAGAGAGAGAGAGAGAGAGAGAGAGAGGGAAAGAGAGAGAGAGAGAGAGAGAGAGAGAGTGAGAGAGAAGAGGAACTGCGTGCTTACATAGACGGCAAAACGCCTGGGGAATCGTAGGGAAGAGGAAGCCAGCCGGCTCTCTGTCTGCCTGCTCCAACTTCCTGCTCAGAAAGAGAAAAAGAAGCCAGGATCCTATTTCAGTCCAGCAGAGCCGTGTAGCCTAGCTAGACGGCAGTCAGTCAGCATGGAAAAACAAGGGGTCATACACATTTCATCATAAACGTTTTCAAGGAGTGGAAGGAAAGGCAAACCAGAGATCGCAGGTAAATGTGAAAACAAGTGACTGTGTTTTATGTTAAGTTATTATGGTTTTTCATTGTTTCTTTGATAGTGAAAAGTCAACATGGATTTTGAAAGGTAGGTTGATGAATTAGGCAAACCCGATCTCAGTTATTGTAGATTATGTGTGTGAGTAGGCCACAGGTGGACAGGTTGTTTTGTTTCTAGTCTATACCAAAGTTCAACAGACATAAAGCTATATGTATTGTTGCTGTTTATTCACGTTTTACTGTAAACTCAGTGATAACAGAGGAATAGAATAGGATCTTTCAGCAAGAGAGTTTCTAGTTTGTCTGGTCTGCAGTAGACTACACAACATTTCTACGAGCTTCCGGTTTGCATCTGTCTGGTAGAGAAAACATCTTCAAACTGTGTCAGTGAGACAGAAAAATAAATAGACAGTATTGGAGTCTGTCTATTTCAACTCTGTATAATCTCCCGTGTGAATCGTGTTTTAGTCATACTATTCTATTCAAAAGTAAGAGAACGAGACAGACAGTTAGGTTTAATAGATCATAAAAAAGAAGATGGGTATTATACAGAGCAAACCAGATTCAACTCAAAACACCGCTTGGGCTTTCTGAAGCTGGTCGTATGTAACGACTATGGGGTTCACTCGCAATCGGTGGTTGGATTTTCCAGCGAGCGACAGACTGTGAATGTGAACAGGAAGAGAGCAGATTTAGTCATGGTTAAGTTGTCTCCACACACAGCACCTAATCACATTAGGAGTTTACGTTCCCCAAAACACTGGAAGGCTTGGCTTTGTGTGAACTCTGAATAACCAGGAAGATCATGGTTCATATTACAAAAGGTGACAAATGTTTTTGCACAAAACTGTGTTTAAATGATTGCTGAGGTGACGTGGAAAGTTGAACTTAATTAAATCAAATCAAATTTTTTTGTCACATGCGCCGAATACAACAGGTGAAATTCTTACTTACAAGCCCTTAACCAACAATACAGTTATGAGATAATACCTAAAAAAAAGTAAGAGATAAGAATAACAAGTAATTAAAGAGCAGCAGTAAATAACAATAGCGAGGCTATATACAGGGGGTACCAGTATAGAGTCAATGTGAGGGGGCATCGGTGTCGAGGTAATTGAGGTAATATGTACATGTAGGTTACATTAAAGTGACTATGCATAGATAATAACAGAGTGCCAGCAGTGTAGAAGGGGAAGGGGGGGAAATGCAAATAGTCTGGTAGTTTGATTAGCTGTTCAGGAGTCTTATGGCTTGGGGGTAGAAGCTGTTTAGGAGCCTCTTGGACCTAGACTTGGCGCTCTGGTTGCGCTTGCCGTGCGGTAGCAGAGAGAACAGTCTATGACTAGGGTGGCTGGAGTCTTTGACAAGTTTTAGGGTCTTCCTCTGACACCGTCTGGTATAAAGGACCTGGATGTCAGGAAGCTTGGCCCCGATGATGTCCTGGGCTATTCGCACTACCCTCTGTAGTGCCTTGCGGTCAGAGGCCAAGCAGTTGCCATACCAGGCAGGGATGCAACCCGTCAGGATGCTCTCAATGGTGCAGCTGTAAAACCTTTTGAGGATCTGAGGACCCATGCCAAATCTTTTCAGTCTCTTGAGGGGGAATAGGTTTTTAATCCATCTGGCCCTGCGGCCTTGTGAATATTAACCTTTTTCAAGGTCTTACTCACATCGGCTGCGGAGAGCGTGATCACACAGTCGTCCGGAACAGCTGATGCTCTCATGCATGTTTCAGGGTTACTTGCCTTGAAGCGAGCATAGAAGTAATTGAACTTGTCTGGTTGGCTTTTGTCACTGGGCAGCTCTTGGCTGTGCTTCCCTTTGTAGTCTGTAATAGTTTGCAAGCCCTGCCACATCTGACGAGTGTCGGAGCCGGTGTAGTATGATTTGATCTTAGTCCTGTATTGACGCTTGCCTGTTTGATGGTCGGAGGGCAGCTTCCGGGTTTAGCTCAGTGTAAATGCTGCCTGTAACCCATGGTTTCTGGTTGGGGTATGTACGTACAGTCACTGTGGGGACAACGTCCTTGATTCTTACGGGAAGAATCCCAGAACATATTCCAGTCCTGTAGTTTAGCATCTGCTTCTTCTGAGCACTTTTTTATAGACCGAGTCACTGGTGCTTCCTGCTTTAATTTTTGCATGTAAGCAGGAATCAGGAGGATAGAGTTATGGTCAGATTTGCTAAATGGAGGGTGAGGGAGAGCTTTCTACACATCTCTGTGTGTGAAGTAAAGTTAGATTTTTTTTCCCCCTCATGCTGATTGAAATTAGGTTAAGCTGATTTAAGTTTCTCTGCATTAAAGTCCCCTGGCCACTAGGAACCCTTAACATAGAATTCCCTCTCAAAACAGTCATTTGTTTTTGTCCCAGTATATGTCCAAGGGGGGGGGGGGGGGGGAGTGTGAGAGGGACAGTTTGACTTGATCTCATGACCCAGGCAGGCAGTGAGTTGGAAGTGGAACAGGATTGGGGAAATGCGACCCATAGTGTTGGATCCCCCCCCTCTCTCTACTAATGTGTCCTTGACAGTAGAATAGGAGGAAGTCCTGACTTTGACAGTTTTGTGGTTTGACAAAACAGATAGATAACTCTAGGGACAGTTTGTGCCGGAAATGTGTTCTGACGATATGTGAGTATGTTTGTGCATATGTGTGTGTGTGTACTACGTAAGTGTGTGTCTGTACGTGTGTGTACGTGTGTGTACTACATAAGTGTGTGTCCGTACGTATGTGTGTGTGTGTGTGTGTGTGCATACGTACGTGTGGGTGCATGTGTGTGCAGGTTTGATAATGTATTCATTGATCAGGGTCAATAATATTTCACTTTCCTCATCAGAACACCGATCATTGAGTTTGTCCGAGTGTCTCGTATTAAACCAGAGCCAGTGAACAGCTTCCAAGACTATTCCCCTGAAGTGCACTACTTCAGACAAGACTAGTCAGCCTGTGTGCTAGTGTGTAGACTGTGATTAACCAGGCAGACAGGAACTCATAGGACTGCACATTCCTCCATTAAAATACAAAACCCACCCTGATCGCTCCTCCTAGTCTCCCCCCTCTCTCTCTCTCTCGGCCCGTCATACTTCCTGTAGCCTCAGCCAGGTTGGACCGTATCATACTTCCTGTAGCCTCAGCCAGGTTGGACCGTATCATACTTCCTGTAGCCTCAGCCAGGTTGGACCGCAGCATACCTCCTGTAGCCTCAGCCAGGTTAGACCGTATCATACTTCCTGTAGCCTCAGCCAGGTTGGACCGTATCATACTTCCTGTAGCCTCATCCAGGTTGGACCGCAGCATACTTCCTGTAGCCTCAGCCAGGTTAGACCGTATCATACTTCCTGTAGCCTCAGCCAGGTTGGACCGCATCATACTTCCTGTAGCCTCAGCCAGGTTGGACCGTATCATACTTCCTGTAGCCTCAGCCAGGTTAGACCGTATCATACTTCCTGTAGCCTCAGCCAGGTTGGACCGCAGCATACTTCCTGTAGCCTCAGCCAGGTTGGACCGTATCATACTTCCTGTAGCCTCAGCCAGGTTGGACCGCAGCATACTTCCTGTAGCCTCAGCCAGGTTGGACCGTATCATACTTCCTGTAGCCTCAGCCAGGTTGGACCGTATCATACTTCCTGTAGCCTCAGCCAGGTTGGACCGTAGCATACTTCCTGTAGCCTCAGCCAGGTTAGACCGTATCATACTTCCTGTAGCCTCAGCCAGGTTGGACCGTATCATACTTCCTGTAGCCTCAGCCAGGTTGGACCGTATCATACTTCCTGTAGCCTCAGCCAGGTTGGACCGTAGCATACTTCCTGTAGCCTCAGCCAGGTTGGACCGTATTATACTTCCTGTAACCTCAACCAGGTTGGACCGCAGCATACTTCCTGTAGCCTCAGCCAGGTTGGACCGTATCATACTTCCTGTAGCCTCAGCCAGGTTGGACCGTATCATACTTCCTGTAGCCTCAGCCAGGTTGGACCGTATCATACTTCCTGTAGCCTCAGCCAGGTTGGACCGTATTATACTTCCTGTAGCCTCAGCCAGGTTGGACCGTAGCATACTTCCTGTAGCCTCAGCCAGGTTGGACCGCAGCATACTTCCTGTAGCCTCAGCCAGGTTGGACCGTATCATACTTCCTGTAGCCTCAGCCAGGTTAGACCGTATCATACTTCCTGTAGCCTCAGCCAGGTTAGACCGTATCATACTTCCTGTAGCCTCAGCCAGGTTGGACCGCAGTATACTTCCTGTAGCCTCAGCCAGGTTGGACCGTAGCATACTTCCTGTAGCCTCAGCCAGGTTGGACCGTATTATACTTCCTGTAACCTCAACCAGGTTGGACCGCAGCATACTTCCTGTAGCCTCAGCCAGGTTGGACCGTATCATACTTCCTGTAGCCTCAGCCAGGTTGGACCGTAGCATACTTCCTGTAGCCTCAGCCAGGTTGGACCGTATTATACTTCCTGTAACCTCAACCAGGTTGGACCGCAGCATACTTCCTGTAACCTCAGCCAGGTTGGACCGTATTATACTTCCTGTAGCCTCAGCCAGGTTGGACCGTATCATACTTCCTGTAACCTCAACCAGGTTGGACCGCAGCATACTTCCTGTAGCCTCAGCCAGGTTAGACCGTATCATACTTCCTGTAGCCTCAGCCAGGTTGGACCGTATTATACTTCCTGTAGCCTCAGCCAGGTTGGACCGTAGCATACTTCCTGTAGCCTCAGCCAGGTTGGACCGCAGCATACTTCCTGTAGCCTCAGCCAGGTTGGACCGTAGCATACTTCCTGTAGCCTCAGCCAGGTTAGACCGTAGCATACTTCCTGTAGCCTCAGCCAGGTTGGACCGTATCATACTTCCTGTAGCCTCAGCCAGGTTGGACCGTATTATACTTCCTGTAGCCTCAGCCAGGTTGGACCGTAGCATACTTCCTGTAGCCTCAGCCAGGTTGGACCGCAGCATACTTCCTGTAGCCTCAGCCAGGTTAGACCGTAGCATACGTCTGGCTTGAGCTGTTGTTCCTACTTTTTCAACCATCTCCTCTGTTACTTTACATTACACATACTAGTCTGCACGCTTCTATTTCACACTGTGACTTGTCTTCACACGTCACAGTGTAGGCTACTACAGTGTTATACTAGGTATACAATACATTTGGATTGATCCAGTATAGAAACATTGTGTGTTGTAAGTAGACACCATGCAACACAGGCAACAGGCTAGGAACAGCCCAGGGTCACGCTCCGGTGGCTGGCCTGTTCTCCATCCTCCAGGCTGCCGCCTGCTCCTGGACAGGACAACAACCCTGGTTCAGTGGTGGAAAAAGTACCCAATTTTCACACTTGAGTCAAAGTAAAGATAACTTCATAAAAAAATAACTCTTGTAAAAGTGAGTCACCCAGTAAAATACTACTTGAGTAACATTTTTTTAAAGTATTTGATTTTAAATATACTTAAGTATTAAAAGTACATGGAATAGCTCAAATATTTAAGTATAAATAATTTCAAATTCCTTATATTCTGTAGTTTTTCCTAATTACATTTTGTGCCAGGATGTAAATTGGCTGTTTTGTAGATTTGTGAACATATCAAAATACTTAAACTTACATGCAAAATACCTGCTGTTAACTTTTAAATGATGGGAATGAATTATCCAAAGAGAGTATAAAGATTTATATTATATTAAGCAAACCAGATGGCACGATTTTCTTGTTTTTGAATGTTATTTACAGATAGCCAGCGGCAAACCCAGACATCATTTATAAACAAAGCGTTTGTGATTAGTGAGTCTGACAGATCAGAGGCAGTAGAGATGACCAGGGATGTTCTCTGTTTAGTGAGTCTGACAGATCAGAGGCAGTAGAGATGACCAGGGATGTTCTCTGTTTAGTGAGTCTGACAGATCAGAGGCAGTAGGGATGACCAGGGATGTTCTCTGTTTAGTGAGTCTGACAGATCAGAGGCAGTAGGGATGACCAGGGATATTCTCTGTTTAGTGAGTCTGACAGATCAGAGACAATAGGGATGACCAGGGATATTCTCTGTTTAGTGAGTCTGACAGATCAGAGGCAGTAGGGATGACCAGGGATGTTCTCTGTTTAGTGAGTCTGACAGATCAGAGGCAGTAGGGATGACCAGGGATGTTCTCTGTTTAGTGAGTCTGACAGATCAGAGGCAGTAGGGATGACCAGGAATGTTCTCTGTTTAGTGAGTCTGACAGATCAGAGGCAGTAGGGATGACCAGGGATATTCTCTGTTTAGTGAGTCTGACAGATCAGAGGCAGTAGGGATGACCAGGGATGTTCTCTGTTTAGTGAGTCTGACAGATCAGAGGCAGTAGGGATGACCAGGGATATTCTCTGTTTAGTGAGTCTGACAGATCAGAGGCAGTAGGGATGACCAGGGATATTCTCTGTTTAGTGAGTCTGACAGATCAGAGGCAGTAGGGATGACCAGGGATGTTCTCTGTTTAGTGAGTCTGACAGATCAGAGGCAGTAGGGATGAACAGGGATATTCTCTGTTTAGTGAGTCTGACAGATCAGAGGCAGTAGGGATGACCAGGGATGTTCTCTGTTTAGTGAGTCTGACAGATCAGAGGCAGTAGGAATGACCAGGGATGTTCTCTGTTTAGTGAGTCTGACAGATCAGAGGCAGTAGGGATGACCAGGGATGTTCTCTGTTTAGTGAGTCTGACAGATCAGAGGCAGTAGGGATAACCAGGGATGTTCTCTGTTTAGTGAGTCTGACAGATCAGAGGCAGTAGGGATGAACAGGGATGTTCGATGGATAACTGTGTGAATTTGACAATTTTCCTGTCCTGCTAAGCATTTCAAATGTAACGAGTACTTCTAGGTATCAGGGAAAATGTATGGAGTAAAAAGTACAATATTTTCTTTTGGAATCTAGTGAAGTAAAAGTTTTCAAAAATATAAATAGTAAAGTATAGATACAAAAATAAACTACTTAAGTAGTACTTTAAATTATTTTTACTGAAGTACTTTACACCACTGCACTGATTCCATGTGGATGTCATCAATGGCCTGTGACCCTCTAGGTATGGACAGTGCCATCACGTTGTGGCAGTTCCTGTTGCAGCTGTTGTTGGACCAGAGCCACAAGCACCTGATCTGCTGGACGTCGAACGACGGGGAGTTTAAACTGCTCAAGTCTGAGGAGGTGGCCAAGCTGTGGGGGCTCCGCAAGAACAAGACTAATATGAACTACGACAAGCTGAGCAGAGCCCTGAGATACTACTATGACAAGGTACTACATTTATACTACACAGACAGTAAACTAAACACTACTACCACAACGTACAATTACTCACCCAGACATACTACTAGAAATAAATGAGACTAATATGAACTACGACAAGCTGAGCAGAGCTCTGAGATACTACTATGACAAGGTACAACCCTCTTGTTTGTTTGACATTTGGTTTTGATGTTACTTCACTCAAGGTACAGCTCTCTTGTATTAGAATACTCCCACGGACAATTATCTCTGCACTGTTTATTTGGCATTTCGGTCGATGTGACATTTCATGGTAACTTCATGTTGTTTGTTGTTCTTCTTTTTCAACACGAAGATCCCCACTGGCACATAGTTCCACTTCCTCTTGTTTCACCTAACAAACAGCATAGCCCAGAGACGATGATGCATCACATACCCACACACACCAGAATTTCAGACATTTTGTAATCATTTTCGATGGCTTTGGTGGCAATTCATTTTTCTATGAATGAAATGTTGAAATCAAAATGGTTGCGTCAACATTGATAATTTAGAGTTCTTTTATTTATTGACAATAGAATATGAAAATATATGTTGTCTTCTTATCAGCTCATAAATGTGTAATAAATCTTTTGTGTGTAATTACATCCATGAATAAAATATTAGGGAATTCACAAAAACATTTTTCGGTTGAACCTGCACACTAATCTCATAATAATGTTTCATGTGCCCCAGAACATTATCAAGAAGGTGATCGGACAGAAGTTTGTCTACAAGTTTGTCTCGTTCCCGGAAATCTTAAAGATGGACCCAGCAGCAGTAGAGATGGGCTTGGCTTCCGGTCGTGTGACGCTCCACGAAGACCAGGACATCCAGGACCTGGATGTAGAGGAGGAGGAGGAAGAAGAGGAGGTGCAGCAGCAGAGGAGGGCCCTGGGGGCGGCGTTGGAGGTGGCTGCGGCGGCCCAGCAGGCTGCGTGTCATAACAAGTACTTCGGCTCTGGCCTCTACTCCTCCTTCAGCATCAACACCCTCCATTCTCCTCCAGAGGAGCTGCTCCGGGCCCTGAGGGAGAGACAGCAGGACGAGGCCCGCTCCGGAGTCATCCGATTTGGGACGGGTACCACCGAGAATACTCCACCCTCACCGTCCCTCATCAAGCCTGAGCCTTCATCACAATCCTTCAGCACCCACAGGCCATCCAAACCCTCCCCTCTCCACCATTACACCCACCACCAACACCAGCGCCACTCCCCGCCCTCCTCCTCCCCCCACAGCCATAACCCCCAGCCAGGGCCAGGCCGAGGAGGCTGGAGCCCAGAGGCTGAAGAGGAGGAGGAGGACTCAGACCAGGGAGCCCAGCCTCTGAATCTCTCTTCTGGGCATAGAGAGAGAGAGCAGGCCCTGCAACCTCCAGGGAATAGGACCAGTGGTGGTAGTAGAGTTAGTGGTAGTAGTCATGGAGACAGTTGTCATGGACTCCCACTTAAAACCAATAAGCCCAAAGCCCTAGAGATGTCCGCCCCCTCCCTGCTCTTGACAGGAAGTGACATCGGCTCGATAGCCCTCAATAGCCCCGCCCTACCGTCCGGATCCCTCACCCACGCCTTCTTCACTGCACAGGTATGGTGAACTATACCACTACTTGACATGACACAGCCCCAGGGAATACTTAACACTAGCATCATTAATAAACCCGATTTACAACATGAAGAAGTCAGGTAAACTGATTCCACTCCATATCAGGTTGGTTGATGTTGTGGAAAGACATCTCACTCGTGAGTGATGCTAGTTAATCTTCTCTAAGATAGAGAATAGTGTTGCAGTGATTTTTCTTTCCTTCCTAACTGTACTGAGGCCTGCCTGGTTACGGGGAGATGGGGGCTGGAGTCTATCCAGACCATTACGTCAGTGTCCCCAAAGCCCAGCTAGAGCAGCAAGGCACTGCCGTGCCACAGGCCCAGACCGCTCAGCCACATCGGACCCAGTCTTCTAGATGATATGGGTCTTTTTACAGTACTAATGTAACGGAGCACACGATCCAAACTCAAGCAGTATTCAAAAAAATCACATCCAACTACAGATATTTCAGCCTGTATTTTAGTTTGTGTGTAAAAAAAATCATGAGGCTTCGCTGAACCACATTTTCATCATTAGAAAGAAGACATTGACTTCTCCACAGACAGTGGTACAGCTTATACAGAAACAACAAATGAAACACTGTTTACAGCGATGCAAAGGAAGATCAGAGGAAAAGCAAGAGATTTACACATATCCTGTCCTAGTCACGGAGAGAGACAGAGAGAGACAGAGAGAGAGAGAGAGAGAGAGAGAGAGAGAGAGGGTATGAGAGAGATGGTATGAGAGAGAGAGGGGGTATGAGAGAGAGAGAGGGTATGAGAGAATGAGAGGGTATGAGAGAATGAGAGGGTATGAGGGAGATGGTATGAGAGAGAGAGAGAGAGAGAATGAGAGAGGGTGTGTATGAGAGCGAGAGAGAGAATGAGAGAGATGGAGAGAGAGAGAGAGAGATGGTATGAGAGAGAGGGAGAGAGGGTATGAGGTGGGGGGCTAAGTGATACCATATGCTCCAATTATTCCATTAATATGAAGGGAAAGGCAGGCAGACCAGTCATGCAGGGCTGGGTCCCTCCACAACAGTGAAACCTTAACAACAATTATCCCCCTCTCCACCCCACCCCACCTCACCTCCCCTCCTCACCTGCTCTCTCTCCCTGCCCTCCCACTCTCCCTTGCCCCCCCCCTATCCATCGCTCTCTCTGCCCCCTCTTTCTCTCTGCCCCCGCTCTCTCTCTCTGCCCCCCGCTCTCTCTCTGCCCCCCTGCTCTCTCTCTGCCCCCTGCTCTCTCTCTCTCTCTCTCTGTCCCCCTGCTCTCTCGCGCTCTGCCCCCCTGCTCTCTTTCTCTGCCCCCCCCCGCTCTCTCTCTCTCTGCCCCCCGCTCTCTCTCTGCCCCCCCCCTCTCTCTCTCTGCTCCCCCGCTCTCTCTCTCTGCCCCCCCGCTCTCTCTCCCTCTGCCCCCCTGCTCTCTCTCCCTCTGCCCCCCTGCTCTCTCTCCCTCTGCCCCCCTGCTCTCTCTCCCTCTGCCCCTCTGCTCTCTCCCTCTCTCTGCCCCCCTGCTCTCTCCCTCTCTCTCTGCCCCCCTGCTCTCTCTCTGCCCCCCTGCTCTCTCTCTCTCTGCCCCCCTGCTCTCTCTGTCCCCCTGCTCTCTCTGTCCCCCTGCTCTCTCTCTCTCTCTCTGTCCCCCTGCTCTCTCTCTCTGTCCCCCTGCTCTCTCTGCCCCCCTGCTCTCTCTCTCTCTGCCCCCCTGCTCTCTCTCTCTGCCCCCCTGCTCTCTCTCTCTCTGCCCCCCTGCTCTCTCTCTCTCTGCCCCCTGCTCTCTCTGCCCCCCTGCTCTCTCTCTCTCTGCCCCCCTGCTCCCTCTCTGCCCACCTGCTCTCTCTCTCTCTCTGCCCCCCTGCTCTCTCTCTCTGCCCCCCGCTCTCTCTCTCTGCCCCCCCGCTCTCTCTCTCTCTCTCTCTGCCCCCCGCTCTCTCTCTCTCTCTCTGCCCCCCTGCTCTCTCTCTCTGCCCCCCGCTCTCTCTCTCTGCCCCCCCGCTCTCTCTCTCTCTCTCTCTCTCTCTCTCTGCCCCCCTGATCTCTCTCTCTCTCTCTCTGCCCCCCTGCTCCCTCTGCCCACCTGCTCTCTCTCTCTCTGCCCCCCTGCTCTCTCTCTCTCTGCCCCCCTGCTCTCTCTCTCTCTGCCCCCCTGCTCTCTCTCTCTGCCCCCCCGCTCTCTCTCTCTGCCCCCCCGCTCTCTCTCTCTGCCCCCCCGCTCTCTCTCTCTCTCTCTGACCCCCGCTCTCTCTCTGCTCCCCTGCTCTCTCTCTCTCTCTGCCCCCTGATCTCTCTCTCTGCCCCCCTGCTCTCTCTCGCTCTGCCCCCTGCTCTCTCTCTCGCTCTGCCCCCCTGCTCTCTCTCTCTCGCTCTGCCCCCCTGCTCTCTCTCTCTCGCTCTGCCCCCTTGCTCCCTCTGCCCACCTGCTCTCTCTCTCTCTGCCCCCCTGCTCTCTCTCTCTCTGCCCCCCACTCTCTCTCTCTGACCCCCGCTCTCTCTCTGCTCCCCTGCTCTCTCTCTCTGCCCCCCTGATCTCTCTCTGCCCCCCTGATCTCTCTCTCTCTCTGCCCCCCTGATCTCTCTCTCTGCCCCCCTGCTCTCTCTCACTCTGCCCCCCTGCTCTCTCTCTCTGCTCCCCTGCTCTCTCTCTCTCTCTGCCCCCCTGATCTCTCTCTCTGCCCCCCTGCTCTCTCTCTCGCTCTGCCCCCCTGCTCTCTCTCTCGCTCTGCCCCCCTGCTCTCTCTCTCTCGCTCTGCCCCCCTGCTCTCTCTCTCTCGCTCTGCCCCCCTGCTCTCTCTCTCTCGCTCTGCCCCCCTGCTCTCTCTCTCGCTCTGCCCCCCTGCTCTCTCTCTCGCTCTGCCCCCCTGCTCTCTCTCTCGCTCTGCCCCCCTGCTCTCTCTCACTCTGCCCCCCTGCTCTCTCTCGCTCTGCCCCCCTGCTCTCTCTCTCGCTCTGCCCCCCTGCTCTCGCTCTCTCTGCCCCCTGCTCTCTCTCGCTCTCTCTGCCCTTTTTCATTTTCCCTCCCTAGACTCCATCTGGTCTGCTGCTGGGCCACAGCTCTCTGTTATCAGGTGTCCACTTCTGGAGCAGCCTAAGTCCCGCAGCCCCTCTGAGCCCGGCCAGGCTTCAAGGACACGGATCACTGTTTCAGGTAAAAACTGGAGGGGGGGAGTGAAAGACAGAAGTGCTGAATGGACTGTGTCTTTTTTGTTTACTCCCCAAGATGGGTAGTTGAGGAGGGAGTTCAGGGAGGGAGAGACAGAGGGATGAGAGAGAGAGGGAGGAGTGAAGGAGAGAGGAAGGGAGAGACAGAGGGATGGAGAGAGAGAGACAGGAGTGAAGGAGAGAGTTCAAGCGATGGAGAGAAAGAGGGATGGAGAGAGAGAGAGAGAGACAGGAGTGAAGGAGGAAGACAGATTTGCTTAAAGAACAGAGAAGTGCTGAATGGACAGTGTTTGTTGGGTTGATCGCCGAATCCTGTTGGTTTCTCCCTGAGGATGGATAGGTGAGGGAGTTCTTAGACTGTTGAAATTCCACTCATCTGTAACGTTGACCAAACAGTTCACATGTATGCTAATGTGTGTCAGGTAGAATCAATGTTCGCATTTCTCTCCATGTCTTCCGCTCTCCAACCTCCTGACCTGCCCTGGTAAAATGTACAACATTTTTTCACATCCCTCTCTATCACATCCCTCTCGATCACATCCCTCTCGATCACATCCCTCTCGATCACATCCCTCTCTATCACATCCCTCTCTATCACATCCCTCTCTATCACATCCCTCTCTATCAATTTGATCTTAAGTACATTTACCTGTAATTCTACATTCCAGTTCATTTTGTTTTAGATGTTCAGTGTGTGAATGAAGTGAGTTTGACTGCAATAACAGAGACGGACCTGGCTAGGTTTGTAACATTAGGAGAAGCTCTTTCGTCTCGATGTCAGTATACCTCCAGTTTCAGTGTTAACATAGGCAGAGAGGGATAGATATCCTGTGAATACTTCCTGTTTGAGCTCAGGGGAGTCGAGCCGGTCTGAACTGGTTTCGTCGAGGGCTGATCCTGGGCCGCATCCCAAATGGCACCCTATCCTCTATATAGTGCACTACTTTTGACTAGTGCATTATGTAGGAAATAGGGTACAGTGTGGGACACAGACCCGCCCCTCGTTTTTTTTGCAGCTATCCAGCCCTCCTCTTCCTCCTCCCTTCCCAGCATCACACACCTAAGCAGCCTCTTTGTGTACAATGCATAGTTCACTCACTTCACCCTCTATAGAGCCTGTTAGGGTGGTAGAAATGATTAGGAGGGAGGGAGAGAAGGAGGGAGGGAGGGGAAGGAAGGAAGGAAAGGAGGGAGAGAAGGAGAGAGAGGAAGGAGGGAGAGAAGGAGGGAGGGAGAGAAGGAGGGAGGGAGGGAAGGAGGGAGGGAGAGAAGGAGGGAAGGAGAGAAGGAGGGAGGGAGAGGAGGGTGGGAAGGAGGGATGGAGAGAAGGGGGGAGAAGGAGGGAGGGAGAGAGAGGAGGGAGGGAGGGAAGGAGGGAGGGAGGGAGAGAGAGGAGGGAGGGAGGGAGGGAGGGAGGGAGGGAGGGACGGAGGGAGGGAGGGAGGGAGGGAGGGAGGGAGGGAGGGAGGGAGGGAGGGAGGGAGGGAGGGAGGGAGGGAGGGAGGGAGGGAGGGAAGAGGCACAGTCCATAGCAGCAGGAAACCAGGATTACAGTTCCTCTGGTGGTAGTAGAGACCTGGGGTGTAAAACCAAATTTGATTTGATTCTGCTGCAAAACCTTTTGGTGGTTGCAGCACATTTTGCAACGGGAAGCGTTTACTCCAAACTTAAAACGTTTTCCAGGTCCCTCCCCATTTCCTTTCAGTTTGATTCCTAAAGTAAACAGTAAATGGTTTCCGTCGCAAAACGTTTTACAACAGAATCCGACTAATGAATACACCCCTGGACAAGGCTTCTGTGAATTGGAAACATTGTGAATTTGTTGCAAGGATTGAAACACTATGGGACAGCATTATATGCAGTGTGTAGGCCTCTTCTTCATTGCCCAGCACTAGATTTAGAAAATTCAGGAGCATTGGCTGAACCTCTACACCTCTCTCTCTCTCTGTCCACAGTTCCCCAGTCTAATGAATGGACCCCTCCCCATGCCAAACTTGGACGGGTCCCCCTCACCCTTGCTCCTGTCCCCTGCCAATCACAAGTCATGATTCAGGCTCTCAAAACCCAATCCAGCCCATTGGACCAACTGCCACCTGCATCAGCAACTCTTCATTGTGAATTCCCATCAGCCTTCACTTGATTTTCTTCCAAATTTGCTTATGATTTGGAGTCTCAACCCACCCCTCCATCTCAACCCACCCTTTCCCCCCTCAACCATCTCAACCCCCCCATCCATCTCACCCCCCTCCCCCCATCCATCTCACCCCCCTCTGAACCCCCCTCCCCCATCTCTAGAAGTATAATTGTGATCATCATTACAGAATTGTTGTTTTCATTGTATGATATTGAATTGTATTGAATGCACTATGCTTTTCAAATAGCGCCGGCTGTGCCTTTTGAAAATGAAAGACCATTGACGTGTTTTTTAACCCCACCCCCCCCCAAAAATATATATATATATGAAGACGGGGTTCCAAAATCAATGAAAAAGCTTTGTAACACTTTGTAATGTTCTTTGTAATGTTCTTTGTTTATACTGGAGCGGATCCATACAGTATATATTCTGTATAATGTTATATTGGTGAAAAGTCTTGTTTTGAATAAAACTGAATGATAATAATGCTGTAACGCTGCCTTCTGGTCTTCATAATATACAGTTATACAGCAGAGGTCTAAACCACCCAATGTATCGCGTTTTACCTTTTGTGTGTACTTACACTCATTTTAATTTGACCTTTATTTAACTAGGCAAGTCAGTTAAGAACAAATTCTTATTTTTAATGACGGCCTAGGAACAGTAAATGGTCGCAAAATGGTTTCCTAGGAACAATGACAGCCTTGTTCAGGGGCAGAACGACAGATTTGTACCTTGTCAGCTCGGGGATTTGAACATGAAACCTTCCGGTTACTAGTCCAACGCTCTAACCACTAGGCAACCCTGCCGCCCCACTAGAGGAAGTAAGGGAACAGGAGCCTAACAGACCAGACATTTACATATAATCTTCAGTTTAATTTCCTTACTCTGAAAAAAAATCTCAAATATAAAAGGAGGGCATCCCTTATGACATGCAACACTAATAATAATGATCCACAAATAACGTCAAAGTAATAATATCATACCAAACATCTGGTATGTAGCACTGTTAAATAGACAGACTCCCTACTGTGTTCACTAGGAGAGCTGGGCCCTGTATTCACGAGGCAGTTCAGAGCAGGAGTGCTGATCTAGGACCACGTCCACCCATTCCACGTAATCTCATTGGATATTACCTGAAAAGGTAAAACTTGATCCAAGATCAGCACTGCTACAACATCATGAGGCAGTTCAGAGTAGGAGTGCTGGTCTAGGTTCAGGTACTAGTTATTTTTGTTTGTTGCTTTGACAAATCAAGACTATAATTGATTTAATGAGACTGGTGATTCATTTTAAAGGTCAACCCTCCATTTTTCTGGTGTTTTGTGGTGGACAACCAAGTGGGTTTATACTACCACGTCAACCCTGTCATTATCCATAGATAGGCTAAAAATGTTTTAACAAATCAATCTTTATTGATGCACACCTCAAGCTTCCATTCCCCCTGTCACAAAGGGTTTATGGCTGATTTAAGTTTAAATTGTCAGCCCTGTTATAGTCCGCCCCGGTACAGTCCGCCCCGGTACAGTCCGCCCCGGTACAGATAATAATTATTTTTTAAAATCCTAAATTGAACATGTGCTCTTCATTACAAAATGTTAAAGTTAGGTGAAATAAAATGTTTATTTTTTAAAAATAAGTTACACTACCTAGAAGGGACTCATTTCCTGGAATGATATAAGGAATAGGGTACCATTATGGGCCGAGGGCTTCAGTGACTGTCTGTTCCTCTTTCCCCCATACACAGCAGGCAACACAATGATAAAAGCAATCCAACACAAGGAACCGTTTTCCAGTTGGTTGTTTGAAGGTAGGATGAGAATGGATGGCAGAGTAGAAACATAATGGTCGGTAATTCACACCCCTTTAGTCTATCTGGCCTGGTTTCACACCCCTTCAGTCTATCTGGCCTGGTTTCACACCCCTTCAGTCTATCTGGCCTGGTTTCACACCCACTTCAGTCTATCTGGCCTGGTTTAACACCCCCTTAGTCTATCTGGCCTGGTTTCACACCCCTTCAGTCTATCTGGCCTGGTTTCACACCCCTTCAGTCTATCTGGCCTGGTTTCACGCCCCTTCAGTCTATCTGGCCTGGTTTCACGCCCCTTCAGTCTATCTGGCCTGGTTTCACACCCCTTCAGTCTATCTGGCCTGGTTTCACGCCCCTTCAGTCTATCTGGCCTGGTTTCACGCCCCTTCAGTCTATCTGGCCTGGTTTCACGCCCCTTCAGTCTATCTGGCCTGGTTTCACACCCCTTCAGTCTATCTGGCCTGGTTTCACACCCCTTCAGTCTATCTGGCCTGGTTTCACACCCCTTCAGTCTATCTGGCCTGGTTTCACACCCACTTCAGTCTATCTGGCCTGGTTTAACACCCCCTTAGTCTATCTGGCCTGGTTTCACACCCCTTCAGTCTATCTGGCCTGGTTTCACACCCCTTCAGTCTATCTGGCCTGGTTTCACGCCCCTTCAGTCTATCTGGCCTGGTTTCACGCCCCTTCAGTCTATCTGGCCTGGTTTCACACCCCTTCAGTCTATCTGGCCTGGTTTCACGCCCCTTCAGTCTATCTGGCCTGGTTTCACGCCCCTTCAGTCTATCTGGCCTGGTTTCACGCCCCTTCAGTCTATCTGGCCTGGTTTCACACCCCTTCAGTCTATCTGGCCTGGTTTCACACCCCTTCAGTCTATCTGGCCTGGTTTCACGCCCCTTCAGTCTATCTGGCCTGGTTTCACGCCCCTTCAGTCTATCTGGCCTGGTTTCACACCCCTTCAGTCTATCTGGCCTGGTTTCACTCCCCTTCACTATCTGGCCTGGTTTGACAGTGAGATTTCATCTCCGCTCACATACTCTTCACCACAGACACAGGAAGCTTGGTGCAATAGAGAAGAGTGGAGAAGAGGAAACTGTCACCATGGTGGTGGTAGTGGCCATGTTCCAGGTCGCCTACAGTGCAGTCCTGTTGCACAGACAATCAGATTGTTAAGTTATAGATATACTGCAATTTAAAAATATATATACTACTTTCTCATCTATGACCAATTGGATGTGTTCTCTGCAAATGAGTATGTAGCATTTCATATTGCAAGAACCCTCCTCAATACAACTTAATAATCTAACAACATGAGCAACTCAACCGCAATGTAAGTGACCTGGAACATGGCCAATGCCTCTGGGCATTCTGAAGAATAAAAATAAAAGTAAGATATTTGACATCTTCCTGTAATGCCCAAATCATAAATTCCACATAGCCAAGTCTCTGACATACTGCTTTTGTTCATTCATTGGTCATGATGACAAGAGGCCACATCATTCCGGAATGATATGACGTCACAAAGAAACCATCCAGTCTCAATGTTCTCCTTAACGGCTCCCCTCTGGATCTGACCATTAGGGTAGAAGCTCCACTACTACATTACATATCCAGTTGAAGTGGGAAGTTTACATACACTTAGGTTGGAGTCATTAAAACTCGTTGTTCAACCACTTCACAAATTTCTTGTTAACGAACTATAGTTTTGGCAAGTCGCTTAGGACATCTACTCTGTGCATGACACAAATAATTTTTCTAACAATTGTTTACAGACAGATTATTTCACTGTATTACAATTCCAGTGAGTCAGAAGTTTACATACACTAAGTTAACTGTGCCTTTAAACAGCTTGGAAAATTACAGAAAATGATGACATAGCTTTAGAAGCTTCTGATAGACATCATCTGAATCAATTGGAGGTGTACCTGTGGATGTATTTCAAGGCCTACCTTCAAACTCAGTGCCTCTTTGCTTGACATCATGGGACAATCAAAAGAAATCAGACAAAATCAGACCTCAAAAAATATTGTGGACCTCCACAAGTCTGGTTCATCCTTGGGAGCAATTTCCAAAACGCCTGAAGGTACCACATTCATCTGTACAAACAATAGTATGGAAGTATAAACACCATGGGACCATGCAGCCATCACACCGCTCCGGAAGTAGACGTATTCTGTCTCCTAGAGATGAAGGTACTTTGGTGCGAAAAGTGCAAATTAATCCCAGAACAACAGCAAAGGACCTTGTGAAGATGCTGGAGGAAACAGGTACAATTATCTATATATTATCAAGTATCTATATCCACAGTAAAACGAGTCCTATATCGACATAACCTGAAAGGCCTCTCAGCAAGGAAGAAGTCACTGCTCCAAAACCACCATAAAAAAGCCAGACTACGGTTTGCAACTGCACATGGGGACAAAGATTGTACTTTTTGGAGAAATGTCCTCTGGTCTGATGAAACAAAAATAGAACTGTTTGGCCATAATGACCATCGTTATGTTTGGAGGAAAAAGGGAGATGCTTGGAAGCCAAAGAACACCATCCCAACCGTGAAGCATGGGGGTGGCAGCATCATGTTGTGGGGGTGCTTTGCTGCAGGAGGGACTGGTGCACTTCACAAAATAGATGGCATCATGAGCAGGAAAATGATGTGGATATATTGAAGCAACATCTCAAGACATCAGTCAGGAAGTTAAAGCTTGGTCGCAAATTGTCTTCCAAATGGACAATGATCCCAAGCATACTTCCAAAGTTGTGGCAAATGGCTTAAGGACAACAAAGTCAAGGTATTGGAGTGGCCATCATAAAGCCCTGACCTCAATCCTATAGAAAATTTGTGGGCAGAACTGAAAAAGCGTGTGCGAGCAAGGAGGCCTACAAACCTGACTCAGTTACAACAGCTCTGTCAGGAGGAATGGGCCAAAATTCACCCAATTTATTGTGGGAAGCTTGTGGATGGCTCCCAGAAACCTTTTGACCCACGTTAAACAATTTAAAGGCAATGCTACCAAATACTAATTGAGTGTATGTAAACTTCTGACCCACTGGGAATGTGATGAAAGAAATAAAAGCTTAAATAAATCATTGTCTCTACTATTATTCTGACATTTCACATTCTTAAAATAAAAGTGGTGATCCTAACTGACCTAAAACAGGACATTTTAACTAGGATTAAATGTCATGAATTGTGAAAAACTGAGTTTAAATGTATTTGGCTAAGGTGTTTGTAAATTTCTGACTTCAACTGTACCTACTAACAACTATGTGAACCATTTTTCACCAAGCTGATCACTGCTCCCATACCTTCTATCAAAATTGAGGTACAGTCTTTCAGGTTGGAAGCAGGTGGATATGGTCACCATAGAGATAGAACAATCACTACGATCGTCACCATCCACTAGGGCTGTACTGGCCTCAACAGTATCTTGTGATATGTATTGAATGGTCCAGAAATATGGGAGGTTGGTGTTTGAATACAGCACCACGTACGGCAACAGAACAGAGAAAATCCCAAAACGTCAGATTCTGCTACAGCAAAGATCTCGGTTTGTCTGTCTGTCACAGTTGGAGTGTTGAGGTGGAAATAATGGAAATCAATGGACAAAACCACCACAATGCCACCACTTCCAAATAATAAAACATCTATACACATTGCATGTTTTCTTTTAAAGTGACTGAGCCAGTTAGAATCTTCTAGACAGTAGTTGGATTTGTAGCAGCAAATTCTCTCTTATCCCCAATAAATATAGAATGTATAAACATCTCTATTTTTAGCCAGTTTCACATTGGCCTGGGCCCCCAGGGGTCCGACAGTACTGTAGATAGGGGCCCCTGGCAGAAAGGGGGAACGCACAGAGGGCTGGTTCTTATACCCCCCCCCCCCCCCTGTGGCCCCTTGTAGACAACCATCTCTGGGACTGAACCATCTCTGTCTGTATAACTCTTCAGGTAGGTAGGACATCCTCATCTGTTGAACACACCACCGCTAGGAGTCTTTAGAAGAGCATGCTCTGCCTTCTGTTCTTGCCGTTGCCTGAAAGTAGCAAAAACAACAAAACGAAAAGTAGAAATTAATAATTACAAGACTACTATTGTTTTATGTTAAACCAGTGGCGTATTAGAGGGCAAAGTCAACTGAATAGAATGTTAATAAAGTAGGTCAATGGAGACTATTTAGAGGCGCTATAAAATATATTTTCAGGGACCGGTGTGTTTTTGAGTGTTAGTAAAAAATAAAAATACAAATAAAAAATATTAATAAATTATATATATATATATATATATATATTTTTAAAAAAAAACATATATGTTTTTATATATATATAAATAAATAATAAATAAATATTTAAAAAAAAACATGTTTTTTTGAAAATATTTATTTATTAATTATATATATAATAATATATATATATAAATAATAAATAAATATTTATTATATATTTATATATATATAAACACGTATATATAAAAGTGGTACTAATGTGGATCCCTGACGGACTCCTGACGGACTCCACTAACCTGACTCAGGATAGTTAGAGTTCCTATAGCCTGGATCTCTCTGCAGCTGAACCTCCTTCAGGGTGAATATGGATATGCCTGTCACACAAACACACGTGTCAGAAATATAAAGTTAAAAAGAGAAAGATGAGGAACACACCACACAGAACACTCTTTGTATATACACTGCTCAAAAAAATAAAGGGAACACTTAAACAACACAATGTAACTCCAAGTCAATCACACTTCTGTGAAATCAAACTGTCCACTTAGGAAGCAACACTGATTGACAATAAATTTCACATGCCGCTGTGCAAATGGAATAGACAACAGGTGGAAATTATAGGCAATTAGCAAGACACCCACAATAAAGGAGTGGTTCTGCAGGTGGTGACCACAGACCACTTCTCAGTTCCTATGCTTCCTGGCTGATGTTTTGGTCACTTTTGAATGCTGGCGGTGCTTTCACTCTAGTGGTAGCATGAGACGGAGTCTACAACCCACACAAGTGGCTCAGGTAGTGCAGCTCATCCAGGATGGAACATCAATGCGAGCTGTGGCAAGAAGGTTTGCTGTGTCTGTCAGCGTAGTGTCCAGAGCATGGAGGCACTACTAGGAGACAGGCCAGTACATCATGAGACGTGGAGGAGGCTGTATGAGGGCAACAACCCAGCAGCAGGACCGCTACCTCTGCCTTTGTGCAAGGAGGAGGAGGAGGAGCACTGCCAGAGCCCTGCAAAATGACCTCCAGCAGGCCACAAATATGCATGTGTCTGCTCAAACGGTAAGAAACAGACTCCATGAGGGTGGTATGAGGGACCGACGTCCACAGGTGGGGGTTGTGCTTACAGCCCAACACCGTGCAGGACGTTTGGCATTTGCCAGAGAACACCAAGATTGGCAAATTCGCCACTGGCGCCCTGAGCTCTTCACAGATGAAAGCAAGTTCACACTGAGCACGTGACAGACGTGACAGAGTCTGGAGACGCCGTGGAGAACGTTCTGCTGCCTGCAACATCCTCCAGCATGACCGGTTTGGCGGTGGGTCAGTCATGGTGTGGGGTGGCATGTGCTCGCCAGAGGTAGCCTGACTGCCATTAGGTACCGAGATGAGATCCTCAGACCCCTTGTGAGACCATATGCTGGTGCGGTTGGCCCTGGGTTCCTCCTAATGCAAGACAATGCTAGACCCCATGTGGCTGGAGTGTGTCAGCAGTTCCTGCAAGAGGAAGGCATTGATGCTATGGACTGGCCCGCCCGTTCCCCAGACCTGAATCCAATTGAGCACATCATGTCTCGCTCCATCCACCACAGACTGTCCAGGAGTTGGCGGATGCTTTAGTCCAGGTCTGGGAGGAGATCCCTCAGGAGACCATCCGCCACCTTATCAGGAGCATGCCCAGGCGTTGTAGGGAGGTCATACAGGCACGTGGAGGCCACACACACTACTGAGCCTCATTTTTACTTGTTTTAAGGACATTACATCAAAGTTGGATCAGCCTGTAGTGTGGTTTTCCACTTTAATTTTGACTCCAAATCCAGACCTCCATGGGTTGATAAATTTGATTTCCATTGATAATTTGTGTGATTTTGTTGTCAGCACATTCAACTATGTAAAGAAAAGTATTTCATTCATTCAGATCTAGGATGTGTTATTTTAGTGTTCCCTTTATTTTTTTGAGCAGTGTATATATATATTTATGTGTGTGTATCACTCACTCTCTGGCAGTGTGTGTGTGTGTGTATATATCACTCACTCTCTGGCAGTGTGTGTGTGTGTGTATATCACTCACTCTCTGGCAGTGTGTGTGTATATATCAATCACTCTCTGGCAGTGTGTGTGTGTGTGTATATCACTCACTCTCTGGCAGTGTGTGTGTGTGTGTGTGTGTGTGTATATCACTCACTCTCTGGCAGTGTGTGTGTGTGTGTGTGTGTATATCACTCACTCTCTGGCAGTGTGTGTGTGTGTATATCACTCACTCTCTGGCAGTGTGTGTGCGTGTATATCACTCACTCTCTGGCAGTGTGTGTGCGTATATATCACTCACTCTCTGGCAGTGTGTGTGTGTATATATTACTCACTCTCTGGCAGTGTGTGTGCGTGTGTCCCCAGGCTCCTGAAGTAAGGCTGTCTCATCGACTCATCTGCAGACATCCTCTGCTTGGACTCGTACTGAGAAAGCAACGACAGAGAAACAGTGTGTGTTTGTTTAATAAGTGCGTGTGTGTGTGTGTTTGTGTAATAAGCGTGTGTGTGTGTGTGTGTGTTTGTGTAATAAGCGTGTGTGTGTGTGTGTGTTTGTGTAATAAGCGTGTGTGTGTGTAATAAGCGTGTGTGTGTGTGTGTGTGTGTGTGTGTGTTCTTGGACAGGAAAGCCATGATAGAGGAAACATCCACACTCTGCTAATTAATTCCTGCCTCCAGGAAGTTAAATAACTATGTTATATATGCCACAATACAACTCCATGAAGCTACATAAATACACAACATTACTTCTGCAGCAGTGCACTGTAAACATCTGCATTCTGGTGAAGTCTGCTGTGTGTCAAAGCCTTATGTACACTAAGTTTTCCTATGAAATTCTACCAAGTACACTGTCCCAATGTAACAACAACACGCTGCCGTTTATCAGATACAGGTGTCGGAACAGTGGTGCAACTCAGAGGATTGTTTATTCAAATGAGTCAATCTGTTTGTATCTGTAGTGGGACTCACTTTGAGAAATGACAGCAGCAGTTCAATGCCATCGGTATCCAACCTGAGAAGCACAGAGAGGGAGGGAGGGGGGGGGGGGGGGGGGGGGGGGGAGGGAGGGAGGGAGGGAGGGAGGGAGGGAAAGAGCGAGAAAGAGAGCAAGAGAGCGAGCAAGAGAGTAAGCAAGAGACCGAGAAAGAGGGAGAAAAAGAGCGAGAGCGAGAAAGAGAGGGAGCGCAGTGGTAAAGGTGTTAGATCAGTGGGAGTGACTCATGGTGGTGTAGTGAACTCTAGGAAAGAAGCAGAGTAAACTATTCCACAGGATTTCCT
Source organism: Oncorhynchus clarkii lewisi (assembly GCF_045791955.1). Taxonomy (NCBI): domain Eukaryota; kingdom Metazoa; phylum Chordata; class Actinopteri; order Salmoniformes; family Salmonidae; genus Oncorhynchus; species Oncorhynchus clarkii. Next base: position 88,171,072 of record NC_092148.1, on the reverse strand, counting down.
CCACAGGAAGGGAGGTGTACGCACACACATACACAAACAAAAACTTTTCTCTTACAAAACCCCCTTTGAAAGCAGAAGGGCCAGTAATTCCACTTCAGTAAAAGGAAACACCCAGTGTTACGACATGTTCATTTCCCTGGACACCAGCTCACGTCATTCCCCTTGACACCAGCTCATGTTCATTTCCCTGGACACCAGCTCATGTTCATTTCCCTGGACACCAGCTCATGTTCATTTCCCTGGACACCAGCTCATGTTCATTTCCCTGGACACCAGCTCATGTTCATTTCCCTGGACACCAGCTCATGTTCATTTCCCTGGACACCAGCTCATGTTCATTTCCCTGGACACCAGCTCATGTTCATTTCCCTGGACACCAGCTCATGTTCATTTCCCTGGACACCAGCTCATGTTCATTTCCCTGGACACCAGCTCATGTTCATTTCCCTGGACACCAGCTCATGTTCATTTCCCTGGACACCAGCTCATGTTCATTTCCCTGGACACCAGCTCATGTTCATTTCCCTGGACACCAGCTCATGTTCATTTCCCTGGACACCAGCTCATGTTCATTTCCCTGGACACCAGCTCATGTTCATTTCCCTGGACACCAGCTCATGTTCATTTCCCTGGACACCAGCTGATTTAAGGACATGTTGCTGTGTGGGAATCTGTAAGTTTCTTCGGAAAAAGGCGTCTGCTTCAAATCAAAGAGGGTCAGATGTTTTTAGAACTCTGCAGTGGTCTAACGTGGTCTACTAGTGTCCTAGTCTTGTCGGTCTGAAAACATCTGACAAACATTTAATTATGAGTGAAATGTCCCTTTAATATGATGTAACCACTCCAACAGATCTGTACCCAGGCCTGTAGCCCTACATACCTGGGAGCATGGTTGATGAGGGGCTGTGTCTTGTACTTGGGGAACTTGTAGGACTTGAACTCCTCCATGGAGGAGATGCCAGGCCAGCTGTCCTCTGAGGGTGTTCCTGTTGGAGGGTGGAGAGGGCAGTCACAGGGGCTCTAGCATAGCAGCTGACTGTCTACAAACATGTAGGTTAAAAGTATAATTTAATACAAGCAAATTCAAATGACACACACACATTACAGAGAGCAGATATATTTTATTTCACCATGTCATGTTGTTTTCCCACCACCAGGTGACAGCACTCACCCAGCAGTCTGAAGATGAGGTGCAGTTCGTCCTCCACAGTAGAGCCAGGGAACAGAGGCCTCCCGGCAGCCATCTCATAAAATATACAGCCCACACCCCTGGGGTTGAAAAGATGAGGTTCGGGGTCAAATAGAGTCAATACAGGTCTTCATAAGGGGAGTCTGTACCCAACATTCACTTAACTTTTCCTGCCCTCCACTGTAAATTAGATGCATGGCTATTCTCATTATTCAAGGGAACATAAGGACGTCAGAGAGTGGTAGATACAGAGGTCGATATGGGGGTCAGGATGGATTTCAGTTTTGCATATATAATTCAGATTAGAAGATCATGGAGATAACCCATTCTCAAGAAATGCTCATGATTCTACGTTGGTTCTCTCATGGTTCTACGCTGGTTCTCTCATGGTTCTACGCTGGTTCTCTCACGGTTCTACGCTGGTTCTCTCACGGTTCTACGCTGGTTCTCTCACGGTTCTACGCTGGTTCTCTCACGGTTCTACGCTGGTTCTCACAGTTCTACGCTGGTTCTCTCATCTACGTTGGTTCTACGCTGGTTCTCTCACGGTTCTACGTTGGTTCTCTCACGGTTCTATGTTGGTTCTCTCACGGTTCTACGTCGGTTCTCTCACGGTTCTACGTCGGTTCTCTCACTGTTCTACGTCGGTTCTCTCACGGTTCTACGTCGGTTCTCTCACGGTTCTACGTCGGTTCTCTCACGGTTCTACGTCGGTTCTCACGGTTCTACGTCGGTTCTCACGGTTCTACGTCGGTTCTCACGGTTCTACGTCGGTTCTCTCACGGTTCTACGTCGGTTCTCTCACGGTTCTATGTTGGTTCTACACTGGTTCTCACGGTTCTACGCTGGTTCTCTCACGGTTCTACGTTGGTTCTACGCTGGTTCTCTCACAGTTCTACGCTGGTTCTCACGGTTCTACGTTGGTTCTACGCTGGCTCTCTCACAGTTCTACGCTGGTTCTCTCACGGTTCCACGCTGGTTCTCTCACGGTTCCACGCTGGTTCTCTCATGGTTCCACGCCGGTTCTCACGGTTCCACATCGGTTCTCGCACGGTTCCACGTCGGTTCTCTCACGGTTCCACGGCGGTCCTCTCACGGTTCCACGGCGGTTCTCTCACGGTTCCACGTCGGTTCTCTCACGGTTCCACGTCGGTTCTCTCACGGTTCCACGTCGGTTCTCTCACGGTTCCACGTCGGTTCTCTCACGGTTCCACGTCGGTTCTCTCACGGTTCGACATCGGTTCTCTCACGGTTCTACGTTGGTTCTCTCACGGTTCTACGTTGGTTCTCTCATGGTTCTATGTTGGTTCTCTCGTGGTTCTATGTTGGTTCTCTCATGGTTCTATGTCACCTCAGCTCACTCACCACATGTCTATCTGTGTGGAGTACTCAGAGGATCCAAGTAGAACGTCAGGAGGTCGGTACCAGAGCGTCACCACCTCGTTGGAGTACGTCTTAGTGGGGACTGACTTGGCCCGGGCCAGACCTGGAACAAAATAACAAGGAGTTACACAATGGAACATTACTGTCTTCACTGAATAGACCGGCTCATTGTCAGCAATCATGCCGAACTGAACCAAGCTGACCTGTACTGTGCTGGCCTGGTTGTGCCTCCACCATAGTTGCAGAAATCAGACTAAGTGAAAAGGAAATATCGGAGCTAGCTGAGTACGGTTCAGGTCTGCAGGAAAGTGTGAAGAGCGTTATAAACTCCCCAGAAACCTGGGTAGAACGAGAACATGTCTCTTACCGAAGTCGGCCAGTTTGAGTTCTCCTCGTTCGTTGATGAGCAGGTTCTGAGGCTTCAGATCTCTGTGTAGAACCTTCCGTCTGTGACAATAGGACAAACCTCGCAGGATCTGAAACAAGAAGATCTGAGACAAAACAACAAAGATGATGTCAGACCTCTGCTGGTAGTCAGCACACTTCGGTGGAAATATAAATCATGTAGTGTAATCAGAAAAATGATAATCATTCTTCAGCTACTGTGCATGGGTAGGAAAAAAGGCTTGTTAGTTTCTCGAATATCTCCATTCGATCAGAATAACTATTTTTCCTTTTTCCAGAGAGAATTTAAATTTGTGGTGTGAAACTAAAATCACACAGACACCTGTCAACGGCGTGCCATTTGCGTGTGAGCATCAATTCACAAACTCTGGGGTAGCGTATGACAACTGAATTGGCATGAAAATCCATAATAAAACTGTTCGCTATTCAGCCACCGGGAATTCCTTTTTACATTTTTTACATGTATTTTTATTTTTTAATTTGACCCCATTTTCTCTCCCCAATTTCATGGTATCCAATTGTTAGTAGCTACTATCTTGTCTCATTGCTACAACTCCCGTACGGGCTCGAAGGTTGAAAGTCATGCGTCCTCCGATACACAACCCAACCCACAGCACTGCTTCTTAACACAGCGCGCATCCAACCCGGAAGCCAGCCGCACCAATGTGTCTGAGGAAACACCGTACACCTGGCAACCTTGGTTAGCGCGTACTGCGCCCGGCCCACCACAGGAGTCGCTGGTGCGCGATGAGACAAGGATATCCCTACCGGCCAAGACCTCCCTAACCCGGACGACGCTAGGCCAATTGTGCGTCGCCCCACGGACCTCCCGGTCGCGGCCGGTTACGACAGAGCCTGGGCGCGAACCCAGAGTGGTGGCACAGCTGGCGCTGCAGTACAGGGCCCTTAACCACTGCACCACCCGGGAGGCCGGGAATTCCTTTTGACCTTAAATGTCCTACGGGGGCCACCGTAGCTGGACTAGTTGTTGATTTGCTAGCTTATGAGGATGTTGTTTCTAATAAATCCAAGCCATTTATAAACAACTACATCTCGTTCTTTCTACAGTATTCCCTCTTGATATCAGAGTCCTGGAGTTTTCCAGCCGTAGTCTGCCTCGACTATATGATGGAAATCACCACAGGCAGGTTGCAATTATTTTCAAATATGGAGCCTATTTGACTGATAAACCTTAGTTTCAAGCCCAATACATGTTAAACTACATCTTTAGTCTACTTAGCATTGGGAAGATCATAATGACTCCCCAAATTCCTTTTCTACAAGCGACCCACGTAATTTATCTGCTTACTTTACCAGCATTACTCCGCGTAGAGGTAAGAAAAATAGACTTGCTTTCTAATTTGACGTGCTATGATGCCGTAGATGTCGAGGCCCGTATGTTTTCTCTCACTGACTAGTACAACGCTCGTTTGTACGCTTTAAAAAAACAACAACACTTTTGTTGGAATTGAGCTTGACACGTTCAAGTGATTAAGTCGATGTTCCACTAGTCACCAGCAGGGGGAATAGGCTTTTAGCACTGAAGGAGCCTTGCATATCTACAGCGATACGGAGACCTGGCAGGCGATCTGTAGACACTACACTCACCTTGACGTTCTGCATGCTCAGGATGTTCCCACAGTCGTCCATGTACTGCTTCAGGTCCTTGTCCTACAAGTGAGTGGAGAGGAAGGGGCAGGCATTCAGTCAACCGGAAAGGGGCAGGCATTCAGTCAACCGGAAAGGGGCAGGCATTCAGTCAACCGGAAAGGGGCAGGCATTCAGTCAACCGGAAAGGGGCAGGCATTCAGTCAACCGGAAAGGGGCAGGCATTCAGTCAACCGGAAAGGGGCAGGCATTCAGTCAACCGGAAAGGGGCAGGCATTCAGTCAACCGGAAAGGGGCAGGCATTCAGTCAACCGGAAAGGGGCAGGCATTCAGTCAACCGGAAAGGGGCAGGCATTCAGTCAACCGGAAAGGGGCAGGCATTCAGTCAACCGGAAAGGGGCAGGCATTCAGTCAACCGGAAAGGGGCAGGCATTCAGTCAACCGGAAAGGGGCAGGCATTCAGTCAACCGGAAAGGGGCAGGCATTCAGTCAACCGGAAAGGGGCAGGCATTCAGTCAACCGGAAAGGGGCAGGCATTCAGTCAACCGGAAAGGGGCAGGCATTCAGTCAACCAGGAAGGGGCAGGCATTCAGTCAACCAGGAAGGGGCAGACATTGTCAACCAGGAAGGGGCAGACATTGTCAACCAGGAAGGGGCAGACATTGTCAACCAGGAAGGGGCAGACATTGTCAACCAGGAAGGGGCAGACATTGTCAACCAGGAAGGGGCAGACATTGTCAACCAGGAAGGGACAGACATTGTCAACCAGGAAAGGACAGACATTGTCAACCAGGAAAGGACAGACATTGTCAAACAGGAAGGGACAGACATTGTCAAACAGGAAGGGGCAAACAAAATCAAATCAAATGTTATTTGTCACAAACACATGGATCGCAGATGTTAATGCGAGTGTAGCGAAATGCTTGTGCTTCTAGTTCCAAGAATGCAGTAATAACCCTACAAGTAATCTAACCTAACAATTCACAACAACTACCTTATACACACACGTGTAAAGGGATGAAGAATATGTACATAAAGATATATGAATGAGTGATGGTACAGAACGGCATAGGCAAGATGCAGTAGATGGTATCGAGTACAGTATATTTAAGAAGAGTAAGGTAGGGTTTGTAAACATTATATTAAGTGGCATTGTTTAAAGTGGCTAGTGATACATTTTTTACATACATTTTTCCAATATTAAAGTGGCTGGAGTTGAGTCAGTGTCAGTGTGTTGGCAGCAGCCACTCAATGTTAGTGATGGCTGTTTAACAGTCTGATAGCCTTGAGATAGAAGCTGTTTTTCAGTCTCTCGGTCCCTTCTTTGATGCACCTGTACTGACCTCGCCTTCTGGATGATAGCGGGGTGAACAGGCAGTGGCTTGGGTGGTTGTTGTCCTTGATCTTTTTGGCCTTCCTGTGACATCGGGTGCTGTAGGTGTCCTGGAGGGCAGGTAGTTTGCCCCCGGTGATGCGTTGTGCAGAGCTCACTACCCTCTGGAAAGCCTTACGGTTGTGGGCGGAGCAGTTGCCGTACCAGGCGGTGGGTGATACAGCCCGACAGGATGCTCTCGATTGTGCATCTGTAGAAGTTTGTGAGTGCTTTTGGTGACAAGACGAATTTCTTCAGCCTCATGAGGTTGTTGTGGGTGGTCCATTTCAGTTTGTCCGTGATGTGTACGCAGAGGAACTTACTACCCTCTCCACTACTGTCCCGTCGATGTGGATAGGGGGGTGCTCCCTCTGCTGTTTCCCGAAGTCCACGATCATCTCCTATGTTTTGTTGACGTTGAGTGTGAGGTTATTTTCCTGACACCACACACACCTCCTTCCTGTAGGCCGTCTGATAGTTGTTGGTAATCAAGCTTACCACTGTAGTGTCGTCTGCAAACTTGATTCAGTTGGAGGCATGCATGGCCACGCAGTCGTGGGTGAACAGGGAGTACAGGAGAGGGCTCAAAACGCACCCTTGTGGGGCCCCCAGTGTTGAGGATCAGATGTTGTTACCTACCCTCACCACCTAGGGGCGGACCGTCAGGAAGTCCAGTACCCAGTTGCACAGGGCGGGGTCGAGACCCAGAGTCTCGAGCTTGATGACGAGTTTGGAGGGTACTATGGTGTTAAACAACAGACTGGGATAAGGATTGATTGAATATGTCCGTAAACACACCAGCCAGCTGGTCTGCGCATGCTCTGAGGGCGCGGCTGGGGATGCCGTCTGGGCTGCAGCCTTGCGAGGGTTAACACGTTTAAATGTTTTACTCACTTCGGCTGCAGTGAAGGAGAGTCCGCATGTTTTGGTAGCAGGCCATGTCAGTGGCACTGTATTGTCCTCAAAGCGAGAAAATAAGTTGTTTAGTCTGTCTGGGAGCAAGACATCGTGGTCCGCGACGTGGCTGGTTTTCTTTTTGTAATCCGTGATTGACTGCAGACCCTGCTACATACATCTTGTGTCTGAGCCGTTGAATTGCGACTCTACTTTGTCTCTATACTGACGCTTGGCTTGTTTGATTGCCTTGCGGAGGGAATAGCTACACTGTTTGTATTCGGTCATGTTTCCGGTCACCTTGCCCTGGTTAAAAGCAGTGGTTCATGTTTTCAGTGTCGCGCAAATGCTGCCATCAATCCACAGTTTATGGTTTGGAAACATTTTAATATTTGCTGTGGGTACGACATCGCCGATGCACTTGCTAAGAAACTCGCTCACCGAATCAGCGTATTCATCAATGTTGTTGTTTGACGCAATGCGTAAACATATCCCAATCCATGTGATCGAAGCAATCTTGAAGTGTGGAATCAGATTGGTCGGACCAGCATTGAACAGACCTGAGTGCGGGAGCTTCCTGTTTTAGTCTATAGGCAGGGAGCAACAAAATGGAGTCGTGGTCAGCTTTTCCAAAAAGGAGGGCGGGGGAGGGCCTTATATGCGTCGCAGAAGTTAGAATAACAATGATCCAGGGTTTTACCAGCCCTGGTTGCACAATCGATATGCTGATACAATTTAGGGAGTCTTGTTTTCAGATTAGCCTTGTTAAAATCCCCAGCTACAATGAATGCAGCCTCAGGATATGTGGTTTCCAGTTTACATAGAGTCAAATAAAGTTTGTTCAGGGCCATTGAGGTGTCTGCTTGGGGGGGAATATTTGCAGCTGTGATTATAATCGAAGCGATTTCTCTTGGTAGATAATATGGTTGACATTTGATTGTGAGGAATTCTCAGTCAGGTGACCAGAAGGACTTGAGTTCCTGTATGTTGTTATGAACACACCACGTCTCGTTAACAATAAGGCATACCCCCCCGCCCCTCTTTTTACCAGAAAGATGTTTGTTTCTGTCGGCGCGATGCGTGGAGAAACCAGCTGGCTGCACCGATTCCGTTAGCGTCTCTCCAGTGAGCCATGTTTCCGTGAAGCAAAGAATGTTACAGTCTCTGATGTCTCTCTGGAATGCTACCCTTGCTCGGATTTCATCAACCTTGTTGTCAAGAGACTGGACATTGGTGAGTAGTATGCTGAGGAGCAGTGTGCGATGTGCCCGTCTCCGGAGCCTGACCAGAAGACCGCTCAGTCTGCCCCTTTTACGGCGTCGTTGTTTTGATTCGCCGGCTGGGATCCGATCCATTGTCCTGGGTGGTGGGCAAAACACAGGATCCACTTCGGGAAAGTCATATTCCTGGTCGTAATGATGGTGAGTTGACGTTGCTCTTATATATAAAACCTAATCTTATAAAACCTAAGATTACCTGGGGTACCAATGTAAGAAATAGCACGTAAAAACACTAAATACTGCATAGTTTCTTAGGAACGCGAGGCGGCCATCTCTGTCAGCGCCGGAAGTAAACCAATCATTGTCAAACAGAAAGGGGCACAGAATACAGCAGCAACACAAAACACCCAACACAGCATCCACTAGATAGAACCTGCTGGGACTACAAGTGATATGAACTTAAAAATACTTTATTAAGGATCAACCAACAGCACATGAACGAAAAATAAGATCATTGTATTTGTCAAACTATCGCTTTCATTTCACATTCTATTATCTAGTCTTTTCACCGTAGGCTAGAAGTTATAACAGAAGGGAATGTTTTTGTGCCTCTCACCAGGTACTCGAAGACTAGCGTCAGGGACTTGTCTGTGTGGATGATGTCGTGCAGCGTCACTATGTTGGCGTGTTTCAGGTCCTTCAGTAAGGACACCTCTCTGATAGCAGTGCAAGGTGCTCCCTCCTCGTGCTCCAGTCTGATCTCCTTCAGAGCCACCAGGTTGTCTGTCAGTTTGCTCCTTCCTTTAAACACTGTAGCATACGTTCCCTGGAGGGAGAGAGGGGAGAGAGAGAGATATTAGAGAGAGGGATGGAAGAGGGAGATGAGAGGGATGAGGAGGGAGAGAGGGAGAAAGGGATGAGAGGGGGGTGAGAGAGGGAGATGACAGGGGATGAGAGAGATGAGAAAGGGATGGAAGAGGGAGAGAGGGGAGGGGGGTGAGAGATGAGAAAGGGAGAGGGATAGAAGAGGGAGAGAGGGATGAGAGAAGGGAGGAGGGGTGAGAGATGAGAAAGGGAGAGGGGGGGGGTGAGAGGGAGATGAGAGGGGATGAGAGAGATGAGAAAGGGATGAGAGAGGGATGGAAGAGGGAGATGAGAGGGGGGTGAGAGATGAGAAAGGGAGAGGGATAGAAGAGGGAGAGGGGGGTGAGAGAGGGGAGGAGGGAGAGGGGGATGAGAGAGGGGAGTGGGGTGAGAGATGAGAAAGGGAGAGAGGGGGTGACAGAGGGGAAGGGGGGGTGAGAGAGGGGGGGTGAAGGATCCAAATTCAGAGTTATTATTATCATGATGTGATGAACTATATTACATTTAGACTGCATTGAATCACTGATCTATAAATCACCTTCCATCCCAAATAACTCGTCACTATGTGACCCAGATGAGTGTTTCTGCACCTCTCCTTGGCCAAACTGATCCCCTCTAAAACACACTGATGATCAGCAGAGGTGAGGGGTCAAGGTCTCCATGAACTCAATGACCAGGTTTAAGGTAGAATGACTGAGTGTTGAATAATCAAGAGGAAAAACAGGCAGTGGTGGCCTTTCAGACATAGTGAGCAAGTAGGATATCAGGGAGGGGAGGAAGCCAAATCGGTATGTGTCTGAGCACAGAGAGAGAGAAAGAAAGAAGCAACACACACACACACACACCTCTCCTAACTTGTCCAGTTTGATGTATGTCTCAAGCTTCCCGAATCCAATTTCAGACTGAAAGAAAAGATGAATAAACATTTATGTTAATGAGGTTCATGTCCTTGTTAACAGTGACCGACTTATACCTACAAACGTTTCACAAAACCTTCTGGCGGCCGTGTGTGTGTGTGTGTGTGTGTGTGTGTGTGTGTGTGTGTGTACACTATTTGGTCCCACTGGGTGTAATTTCATCTGACATTGGCTTTGATGTTGTGAAAGGGAGGAGGCAGTTTGGTGCATGTGAGTGGAAGCATGTGATTCGCTTAACAGAACAGTGAACCATACCGTTCCTCTATTCTCATCCTGACAGGCAGCAGCATAAACACACACAGTGGTGCTGACACAGACCATTCTGAGATGAGATGTAAACAGAAGACAACAGGGAGTGGAGGAGACCAGGCGTGAGCTCTCTCTGTCAGTCTTCCTCTCTCTGTCCGTCCGTCAGTCCATCACTCCATCCCCCTCTCTCTCACACCCTCCCCCTCTCTCTTACTCACCCTCCCCCTCTCACCCTCCCCCTCTCTCTCACACCCTCCCCCTCTCTCTTACTCACCCTCCCCTTCTCACCCTCCCTCTCTCCCTCACCCACCCTCTCTCCCTCACCCACCCTCTCTCCCTCACCCACCCTCTCTCCCTCACCCTCCCTCTCTCACCCTCCCTCTCTCACCCTCCCTCTCTCACCCTCCCTCTCTCACCAATGATGCTCTTCGGGAGCGGCGGCTGAGGGGCTGGTCGAAGGAGGGGCTGGTGAGCTGTAGTTTCTCCAGGTAACCATCTGGAATACGGATGTCAGCAGGTAAGGACAGACGCTTGTTCAGGTCCTACACACACACACACACACACACACACACACACACGAGAGAGAGAGAATGAGTGAGAGGGAGTGAGAGAGCGATAGAAACTCCTGGACTCCCCAATAACTGACCAGGAGCTCTAAAAGAAACTTCAAGACCTCAAATTTAAAAAGCATGCTAACCTGATGGCATTCTAAATGAGATGCTCAAACTCACTAGTGGAAATTTTAAATTGGCTATATTAAAACTGTTTAATTTGATCCTGAGTGTAGGTTATTTCCCTGACATCTGGAATCAAGGACTCATAACCCCAATCTTTAAGAACGGAGACAGATTTGACCCTAACAATTACAGAGGAATGTGTGTGAACAGTAACCGGGGGAAGGTTTTCTGTAGTATTATAAATGTAAGAGTGCTAAACTTCCTTAATAAGCACAATGTCTTGATTTATACCAAAACATTGCATGACTGATCATATTTACACCCTACACACCCTGATAGATAAACATGTCCACCAAAATATATAAGCTTGCTTTATCAACTTCCAAAAAGCATTTGATTCTATTTGGCATACAGGACTGTTCTACAAAGTTATTGAACGTGGTGTAGGGGGTAAAACATATGACATAATTAAATCAATGTATACTGGCAATACGTGCAGCATTAAAATTGGTAAGAGATAGAACAGAATTCTTTAACCAGAGGCGGGGCCTTCGCCAGGGTTGCCATCTGAGCCCTGCACTCTTCAATATCAACGAATTGGCCACTATTCTAGAAAAATCCTCAGCCCTTGGTGTTAGTCTCCACAATGCCTACTCTTCACAGATGACCTATGCCTGCTGTCACCCACAGCAGAGCCTGGACCTGCTAGAGCAGTACTGACAGACCTGGGCCCTGGCAGTAAACCCCAAAAGGACTCAAATAATGATTATCCAGAGAAGATCCAGATCTCAGGGAATTAGACCAAAGTTCTCAATTGGTACAAAATATATAGAGTACTGCACACACTACAATTACTTAGGTTTAAAAAACAAGCTCAAATGGACACCTTAATGAGGCAGTGAATGAACTGAGAGAGAAAGCATGCAGGGCATTCTACACCATTAAAAAACAAATTCAAATTGAAATACCTATTAAAATTTGGCAAAAACTAATTTAATGTGTCATTGAACCACTTGCACTTTATGGCAGCGAGGTGTGGGGTCCACTTGCAAAACAAGATTTCATCAAATGGATCAAACACCCCATTGAAACCCTATACGCAGAGTTCTGTAAGAGTATCCTACATGTCCAGAGGAAAACTACAAACAATACATGCAGGGCAGAATTAGGTTAATATCCACTAATAATAAGAACTCAAAAAAGAGCAATTAAGTATTTGTAAACACCTAAAATAGTGACCCCCTCTCATATCATTACCAAGCCCTGTAATGCCAAGAGCTGAGCAAAGAAAAGAGTCCCCTCATCCAGCTGGTCCTGGGGCTGAGTTCACAAACCTGTTCTACTAACATACTGAAGCCTCAGTCCCCTCATCCAGCTGGTCCTGGGGCTGAGTTCACAAACCTGTTCTACTAACACACTGAAGCCTCAGGACCAGAACATCCAGTCAATCAGAATAAAACTAATTACAACACAGTCAAAACAGAACTACATCACCTATTGGGAAAAACAAACACAAGCACAAAGCAAAATGCAGTGCTATCTGGCCCTAAATCGACAGCACACCATGGCTAACTATTTGACAATGATTACTGATCAAAACCTTAGAAAAACCTTGACAAAGTACAGGCTCAGTGAGCACAGCCTTGTCATTGAGAAGGGTAGACACAGGAAAACCTGGCTCCCTGTAGAGGAAAGGCTGTGCAACCACTGCACCACAGCAGAACCTGGCTCCCTGTAGAGGAAATGCTGTGCAACCACTGCACCACAGCAGAACCTGGCTCCCTGTAGAGGAAAGGCTGTGCAACCACTGCACAACAGCAGAACCTGGCTCCCTGTAGAGGAAAGGCTGTGCAACCACTGCACAACAGCAGAACCTGAGACAGAGCTGCATTTCCTGACAAAATGTAAAACATATAAAACAATTAGAGAGTGTTATTTCCCCAAATTTGAAACCCTTATTCAAGGTTTCAAAGACCTCTCTGATGAGAGTAGGCTACCCGTCCTGTTGGGGGAGGGACAGGCTACCCGTCCTGTTGGGGGAGGGACAGGCTACCCGTCCTGTTGGGGGAGGATGCAGAGAGCTGTGGGTTGGCAGCGCACTACATTGCTGCCTGCCATAAGATGAGGGACAGTGTCTGACAAACCAACCAACCTGCACATGTCCTCTACTGTATGCTTATTGTTATATATATGGTTATTTTGACCCTTGGTTATTGTTGTTACTGTTGTCCTGTTGACAATGTTGATTCTTATTATCTTCATATTGTAAATATCCAAAATAAGCTTTGGTAATATGTACATTGTTACGCCATGCCAATAAAGCAAATTGAATTGAGAGAGAGAGAGAGAGAGAGAGAGAAGAGCAGAGCAGAGGTCAGGATCAGAGCTCCTGCATTTTTCAGCATTTTCTTTAAAAAAGATAGATTAGGAGTTAGATAAACTTGGATTTTTTGTCAGGAACACATACTGGATTCTACCCTCTTCAACATAACCCCTACTTCAAATCAAAACTTAAAACCTACAACCCGATTTTGGACGGAATTACGGAATCACCTGGAAAGTTCACAACTAGCAAGGATTTATTACCCTATACAGCAAATTCTCTGGAAAACAACAGAAACCTGAAAACACCATCCAACCTGGAACTGAGTGAGTAATGTTTAGTCTGAAACAATATTTTATTTCCAAAAGCCAAGAAGAAAAATACACAACATTACTTTATAAGGACTGAATTCTAACATAATTCTACCAAGTTTGATACAGCCTCAACTAGCACTGACGTGTCAAGTGAGAGGTGTCAAAGCCCATTAGCCCAACAATGGCAGGAGAGTCACACAGTCTACCCCAACCAAATGGAGAGGCCTTAGAAGCTCCCTCCCGCTGTTCAGAGGTAATTAAAATACAGTACCCTTTGCATGTAAAGAATGATAAGGCAAGAAAAGACCACAAGAAGAAGCTCCTTATGGAAAATCAAGAAACACTTTTTGCTGACTATTACAAAAATGGGAACATCAGCAACCTTATCTTCCACACAAACCATCCCCTGGCATGGCACAGTGCCATATTAGCACACTACCCCTTTGTTAAGAGAGGGGGGGTTAACGAGGGGTGGAAACTCAGAATACTTGATAACGAGGACTCTGAGTTAAGTAATATAAATATCTATAAATCCGGAACAGTAATAGTACAGAGTAACCACAAACAGTTTCAGCTGGACTTTCACCTAATCAAAGAATTAGCCCAGCAGGAGAAGCTCTCCCTTGATAAAGATACCCAAACACCGAGCGGGTCAGACCAGACCGCTTCATTATGTAACCCCACAGATGAGCAACCCCCAGCGGAGAGTCAACCTCCCAGCACAGATTACCACTCCCTCATTGAAATGAAGGACAAATTCACCCAGCTGGAGGTAAGGCAGGTGGAGCTGGAACAGCAGGTGATTACACTTCAGTCAGCACAGACCCAGACAACAGTCCAGTACAACAACAGCCCCTTAACCAGACCCGGAGAGCTGGAGGTGGACAGAGACATATCTGCACTTTGGACAGTGGAGAGACAAATACAACAGGAGAAAGAGGAGCAGAACAGAGCACTAGAGGAGAGTATCAGACTGCTGGTGGAGGAGAGGTTGAGGGGGATGGAGGAGAGGGTGAGGGGGATGGAGGAGAAGTTGAGGGGGACGGCGTGTGACAGAGAACAACCCACTAGAGAGGTGGCCACCCCCACAGAGAAGCCAGCAGAACAGCCCACCTCAGCACCCAACAAAAGTCTCGACACCACAGCAGAACAGTCCACACCAGACCCTGACCATAGAGTCGACACCACAGCAGAACAGTCCACACCAGACCCTGACCATAGAGTCGACATCACAGCAGAACAGACAAATGAAGAACCCCAAGCCCAGAGGCTCTCACCCCCTCTGAGCACCCCCCCTGTCAGCCACCCTGATAGCCCTTTTGACAACCCCCCCCACACCCACTGAGGACAAACACAAGACACAGATTATACTACTTATGGACTCAAATGGGAAATATATAGAAGAAAAAAACCTTTTTCCCAAACACAGTGTGTCTAAACTCTGGTGTCCAAACACCCAGCGCGCCCTAGACCTTCTGTCTGAGGCCAAACTAGGCTCACCCAGCCACATAATAATACACACAGGCACAAACGACCTGAGAGCACAGCAGGAAAGAGTGGCCACAGCACTGAAGGGAGTGATTGAAAAGGCTTCTTCTACTTTCCCCAACGCACAAGTGGTTATCTCCACCCTGCTACCACGAAAAGACTTCCACCCTGCCACAATACAGCGGGTAAATGCAAGTATTTCCCGTGACTGTGCCTCAAAACCAAACGTTTTCCTGGCCCACCACTCCACCCTGGACTTGAACAGCCTCTATGACCAGGTCCACCTCTACAAGGCAGCAGTGCCCACCTTTGCCCGAACTCTAAAGGACATCGCTCTCAAACGTATCCCCAACACTTCACACAGGAGCAACAGATCAATAGACACCCCATCCAGACCAGCGAGACACCCTCCCAGATCTGCAGGACCCCCCCCTGGACCTACACATAGAGGACCCACGCCAAGAGGAATTACACCCAGACCACAGTACACCCAGACACATCCACCCCCCCACCCCAACCAATCAACACCCCCCCACGTCAACCATGCCCACACCCCATTTAGGCCCCCTCAGATCAGACCTATGCCACTCCTGCCCACCCCATGCACCCCACCCCCGCAAAGAGGGCCTCAACATGGAAGCCACACATACGCCCAGGTAGTGAGCGGGCAAACAGTCCCAACCCCCACTCTCACACTCGCCCAAGCCAATGGCATGTACCAGATGCTCAGCAGGCTCTGCTCACACTTACTGGCCTGAGGCCAAACCACGACCAACAACATTGGACACTCTATGGAACAAAAAGCCTTCACTATATTATCCTGGAATATCCAAGGCCTGAGGTCATCTGCCTTTGGCCTAAAGAGCAGAAACCCGGACTTCACCAAAGAAATCGGTAATACAGACATTGTCATCCTGCAAGAAACCTGGTATAGAGGAGACGGACCCACTGGTTGCCCTCTAGGTTACAGAGAGCTGGTAGTCCCATCCACCAAACTACCAGGTGTGAAACAGGGAAGGGACTCAGGGGGTATGCTAATTTGGTATAGAGCAGACCTAACTCACTCCATTAAATTAATCAAAACAGGAACATTCTACATTTGGCTAGAAATTCAAAAGGAAATTATCCTAACAGAGAAAAATGTCCTCCTGTGTGCTACCTATATCCCCCCACTAGAATCCCCATATTTTAATGAAGACAGCTTCTCCATCCTGGAGGGGGAAATCAATCATTTCCAGGCCAAGGGACATGTACTAGTCTGTGGTGACCTAAATGCCAGAACCGGACAAAAACCTGACACCCTCAGCACACAGGGGGACAAACACCTGCATGGAGGTGACAGCATTCCCTCCCACATATGCCCCCCTAGGCACAACTATGACAACATAACCAACAAAAACGGGCCACAACTCCTGCAGCTCTGTCGCACGCTGGGTATGTACATAGTCAACGGTAGGCTTCGAGGGGACTCCTATGGTAGGTACACCTATAGCTCATCTCTTGGCAGTAGTACTGTAGACTACTTTATCACTGACCTCAACCCAGAGTCTCTCAGAGCGTTCAGTCAGCCCACTGACACCCCTATCAGACCACAGCAAAATCACAGTCTACTTAAACAGAGCAATACTCAATCATGAGGCATCAAAGCCAAAGGAACTGAGTAACATTAAGAAATGCTATAGATGGAAGGAATGCAGTTTGGAAACCTACCAAAAAACAATTAGGCAACAACAAATTCAATCCCTTTTAGACAATTTCCTGGGTAAAACGTTCCGCTGTAATAGTGAAGGTGTAAACTTGGCAGTAGAAAATCTTAACAGTATATTTGACCTCTCAGCTTCCCTATCAAATCTAAAAATCTCAAATAGAAAACCGAAGAAAATTAACAATAATGACAAATGGTTTGATGAAGAATGCAAAACTCTAAGAAAGAAATTGAGAAACCTGTCCAACCAAAAACATAGAGACCCGGAAAACCTGAGTCTACGCCTTCACTATGGTGAATCACTAAAACAATACAGAAATACACTACGGAAAAAGAAGGAACAGCATGCCAGAAATCAGCTCAATGCAATTGAAGAATCCATAGACTCTAACCACTTCTGGGAAAATTGGAAAACACTAAACAAACAACAACACGAAGAATTATCTATCCAAAATGGAGATGTATGGGTAAACCACTTCTCCAATCTTTTTGGCTCTATAACAAAGAATAAAGAGCAAAAACATATACATGATCAAATACAGATCTTAGAATCAACTATTAAAGACTACCAGAACCCACTGGATTCTCCAATTACATTGAATGAGTTACAGGACAAAATAAAAACCCTCCAACCCAAAAAGGCCTGTGGTGTTGATGGTATCATCAATGAAATGATCAAATATACAGACAACAAATTCCAATTGGCTATACTAAACCTCTTTAACATCATACTTAGCTCTGGTATCTTCCCCAATATTTGGAACCAAGGACTGATCACCCCAATCCACAAAAGTGGAGACAAATTTGACCCCAATAACTACCGTGGAATATGTGTCAACAGTAACCTTGGGAAAATCCTCTGCATTATTATTAACAGCAGACTCGTACATTTCCTCAATGAAAACAATGTACTGAGCAAATGTCAAATTGGCTTTTTAACAAATTACCGTACAACAGACCATGTATTCACCCTGCACACCCTAATTGACAACCAAACAAACCAAAACAAAGGCAAAGTCTTCTCATGCTTTGTTGATTTCAAAAAAGCCTTCGACTCAATCTGGCATGAGGGTCTGCTATACAAACTGATGGAAAGTGGTGTTGGGGGTAAAACATACGACATTATAAAATCCATGTACACAAACAACAAGTGTGCGGTTAAAATTGGCAAAAAACACACACATTTCTTCACACAGGGTCGTGGGGTTAGACAGGGATGCAGCTTAAGCCCCACCCTCTTCAACATATATATCAACGAATTGGCGCGGGCACTAGAAAAGTCTGCAGCACCCGGCCTCCCCCTGCTAGAATCCGAAGTCAAATGTCTGCTGTTTGCCGATGATCTGGTGCTTCTGTCACCAACCAAGGAGGGCCTACAGCAGCACCTAGATCTTATGCACAGATTCTGTCAGACCTGGGCCCTGACAGTAAATCTCAGTAAGACCAAAATAATGGTGTTCCAAAAAAGGTCCAGTCACCAGGACCACAAATACAAATTCCATCTAGACACTGTTGCCCTAGAGCACACAAAAAACTATACATACCTTGGCCTAAACATCAGCGCCACAGGTAACTTCCACAAAGCTGTGAACGATCTGAGAGACAAGGCAAGAAGGGCATTCTATGCCATCAAAAGAAACATAAATTTCAACATACCAATTAGGATTTGGCTAAAAATACTTGAATCAGTCATAGAGCCCATTGCCCTTTATGGTTGTGAGGTCTGGGGTCCGCTCACCAACCAAGACTTCACAAAATGGGACAAACACCAAATTGAGACTCTGCACGCAGAATTCTGCAAAAATATCCTCCGTGTACAACGTAGAACACCAAATAATGCATGCAGAGCAGAATTAGGCCGATACCCACTAATTATCAAAATCCAGAAAAGAGCCGTTAAATTCTACAACCACCTAAAAGGAAGTGATTCACAAACCTTCCATAACAAAGCCATCACCTACAGAGAGATGAACCTGGAGAAGAGTCCCCTAAGCAAGCTGGTCCTGGGGTTCACAAACACAAACACACCCTACAGAGCCCCAGGACAACAGCACAATTAGACCCAACCAAATCATGAGAAAACAAAAAGATAATTACTTGACACATTGGAAAGAATTAACAAAAAAACAGAGCAAACTAGAATGCTATTTGGCCCTAAACAGAGAGTACACAGCGGCAGAATACCTGACCACTGTGACTGACCCAAAATTAAGGAAAGCTTTGACTATGTACAGACTCAGTGAGCATATCCTTGCTATTGAGAAAGGCCGCCGTAGGCAGACCTGGCTCTCAAGAGAAGACAGGCTATGTGCTCACTGCCCACAAAATGAGGTGGAAACCAAGCTGCACTTCCTAACCTCCTGTCCAATGTATGACCATATTAGAGAGACATATTTCCCTCAGATTACACAGATCCACAAAGAATTCGAAAACAAATCCAAATTTGAAAAACTCCCATATCTACTGGGTGAAATTCCACAGTGTGCCATCACAGCAGCAAGATTTGTGACCTGTTGCCACGAGAAAAGGGCAACCAGTGAAGAACACACACCATTGTAAATACAACCCATATTTATGCTTATTTATTTTCTCTTGTGTCCTTTAACCATTTGTATATATATATAATATGACATTTGTAATGTCTTTACTGTTTTGAAACCTCTGTATGTGTAATGTTTACTGTTAATTTTTGTTGTTTTTCACTTTATATATTCACTTTGTATGTTGTCTACCTCACTTGCTTTGGCAATGTTAACACATGTTTCCCATGCCAATAAAGCCCTTGAATTGAATTGAATTGAATTGACAGAGAGAGAGACAGAGAGAGAGACAGAGAGAGAGACAGAGAGAGACAGAGAGAGACAGTGAAAACAGCTAGGTAACATGCTAATGTAAATCTAGACATTAGGTAAACAGAGTCAACTCTAAACCAATACTGCGGACCCTAAACTAAACAGAGTAGAGGAGACCCTAAACTAAATCCTGGGGGAGATCCTTGGACTCTTGGTAGCTCAGTTAGTGCGGCACTTGTAATGCCAGGGTTTTGGGTTCGATTCCTGGGATCACCCATTTGTAAAATGTATGCATGCATGACTAAGTGCTTGGGATAAAAGCGTCTGCTAAATGGAATATATTGTAATGAAACAGGCAGGGAGCAGGTCTTGAACCCTCAACCTTCGAACCCGAGGTTCTACGCGCTATCGACTGTGCCGCAAAAGCCTGCTTCTGCGTGCTCCTCATGCTCCTGAGTCGATTTCCGCGCTTATAAACCCAGGGTTGTTACACTATTATTATTTTACAACAGTTGCTTCTAGCCTCATGAACAGCCCACCTAGGACTCCATTATCTAACAGAGAGTACTGTGTGTGTGTGTGTGTGTGTGTGTGTGTGTGTGTGTGTGTGTGTGTGTGTGTGTGTGTGTGTGTGTGTGTGTGTGTGTGTGTGTGTGTACACGTTATAAACGGTATGCCTGAGGCTGTGTAACAGACATGGGATCATGACCTTATCCCCCGAGGAAACCTGTCCTAAAACATGAGCTTGATGGCTTGTTATATAGAAACAGAAACACACACACACACACACACACCTCTTAATGCATTTCCTCTGTTGGTTAGATTCCTGGATGTTAATCTCTCTGGCTGTTTAAAATCCACTCCCACCCTTTCTGAGGCAATGCTGAAGTAACAGTGGGAAACTGGGTTTATGCAACCCTGAACTATCAAATGGTTTTCTCCAGTGTCTAAATATATGATTGACCCCGTCCAGGCAGCACATATAAAAGTCAGTTTTACATGATCTTTCTAGTGCTGAAAGAACCAACAACTATCTACTATCGGCTCTGCCCCCGCTGCCGACTCTGCCCCCGCTGCCGACTCTGCCCCCGCTGCCGACTCTGCCCCCGCTGCCGACTCTGCCCTTTCTGTTTCTGTCTGGAATGTGACCATGGTCTCATCTGCCTTTTGGTTGTGTAGTTGTGTAACTAGGGGGATGTTGAATCATGCTTTATACAGTATGTTGATAGAGTAGCAGAATAGGTAAGTGTTATTGCTGCTATTACTGGATTGATGTTTTCTTTGTTTAAATTAAGAAATCCTATTGGTCGATCTATCTTGAGCTACGGAATCCTATTGGTCTATGTCCCTCCAGTGCCAGGATTGGCGATATCGGGGGAGGGGGGATGTTATCCGTCAGCTGACCTCTGAACCCCTTCCCCCTCTACAGTTGTCCAATCATCCGGTCCTAATCCCGTACAACGGGGCCCATCTGGAACGTATTACATTGTGTAATCCCATACAGTGATGTAATCCCAGAACAGCCATGTATCCTCTAGTCTACTTACCACTACAGGACAATATAATACTACTGACAACAGAACAGCCATGTTTCCTCTGTAGACTACAGGACAATATAATACTACTGACAACAGAACAGCCATGTTTCCTCTGTAGACTACAGGACAATATAATACTACTGACAACAGAACAGCCATGTTTCCTCTGTAGACTACAGGACAATATAATACTACTGACAACAGAACAGCCATGTTTCCTCTGTAGACTACAGGACAATATAATACTACTGACAACAGAACAGCCATGTTTCCTCTGTAGACTACAGGACTATATAATACTACTGTAACTGACTGACCGCAGACACAGAGGAGGCTCAGTCAGAGAGTTCGGGGAATCCCTTCAGTATGTCAGGTCCACTGTTTAAAAGTTATAGTGGGTATAATGTTGTAATCATTATTGTTATGGTAACGGCAAAGGAAAATATACATATTCAGAATGGACGATACAGTTCGATTCTCCTCTGAACTTTAGGGGCAACTTCCCCAGGAGAGCTGGTATATGGACCGCGTGATTGGGCCCAGGCTCCAGGAGCCCTGGTATATGGACCGCGTGATAGGGCCCAGGAGCCCTGGTATATGGACCGTGTGATAGGGCCCAGGCTCCAGGAGCCCTGGTATATGGACCATGTGATAGGGCCCAGGCTCCAGGAGAGCTGGTATATGGACCATGTGATAGGGCCCAGGCTCCAGGAGCCCTGGTATATGGACCATGTGATAGGGCCCAGGCTCCAGGAGAGCTGGTATATGGACCATGTGATAGGGCCCAGGAGCCCTGGTATATGGACCATGTGATAGGGCCCAGGCTCCAGGAGCCCTGGTATATGGACCGTGTGATAGGGCCAGGCTCCAGGAGCCCTGGAATATGGACCGTGTGATAGGGCCTAGGCTCCAGGAGAGCTGGTATATGGACCGTGTGATAGGGCCCAGGCTCCAGGAGAGCTGGTATATGGACCGTGTGATAGGGCCAGGCTCCAGGAGCCCTGGTATATGGACCGTGTGATAGGGCCCAGGCTCCAAAACCTGGTATATGGAACGTGTGATAGGGCCCAGGCTCCAAAACCTGGTATATGGACCGTGTGATAGGGCCCAGGCTCCAGGAGCCCTGGTATATGGACCGTGTGATAGGGCCCAGGCTCCAGGAGCCCTGGTATATGGACCGTGTGATAGGGCCCAGGAGCCCTGGTATATGGACCGTGTGATAGGGCCCAGGAGCCCTGGTATATGGACCGCGTGATAGGGCCCAGGCTCCAGGAGAGCTGGTATATGGACCGTGTGATAGGGCCCAGGCTCCAGCAGCCCTGGTATATGGACCGCGTGATAGGGCCCAGGCTCCAGGAGAGCTGGTATATGGACCGTGTGATAGGGCCCAGGCTCCAGGAGCCCTGGTATATGGACCATGTGATAGGTCCCAGGAGCCCTGGTATATGGACCGTGTGATAGGGCCCAGGCTCCAGGAGCCCTGGTATATGGACCGTGTGATAGGGCCAAGGCTCCAGGAGCCCTGGTATATGGACCGTGTGATAGGGCCCAGGCTCCAGGAGCCCTGGTATATGGACCGTGTGATAGGGCCCAGGGTCCAGGAGCCCTGGTACATGGACCATGTGATAGGGCCCAGGCTCCAGGAGCCCTGGTATATGGACCGTGTGATAGGGCCCAGGCTCCAGGAGCCCTGGTATATGGACCGTGTGATAGGGCCAAGGCTCCAGGAGCCCTGGTATATGGACCATGTGATAGGGCCCAGGCTCCAGGAGCCCTGGTATATGGACCGTGTGATAGGGCCAAGGCTCCAGGAGCCCTGGTATATGGACCGTGTGATAGGGCCCAGGCTCCAGGAGCCCTGGTATATGGACCGCGTGATAGGGCCCAGGCTCCAGGAGAGCTGGTATATGGACCGTGTGATAGGGCCCAGGCTCCAGGAGCCCTGGTATATGGACCGTGTGATAGGGCCCAGGCTCCAGGAGCCCTGGTATATGGACCATGTGATAGGTCCCAGGAGCCCTGGTATATGGACTGTGTGATAGGGCCCAGGCTCCAGGAGCCCTGGTATATGGACCGTGTGATAGGGCCAAGGCTCCAGGAGCCCTGGTATATGGACCGTGTGATAGGGCCCAGGCTCCAGGAGCCCTGGTATATGGACCGTGCGATAGGGCCCAGGCTCCAGGAGCCCTGGTATATGGACCGTGTGATAGGGCCCAGGCTCCAGGAGCCCTGGTATATGGACCATGTGATAGGGCCCAGGCTCCAGGAGCCCTGGTATATGGACCGTGTGATAGGGCCCAGGCTCCAGGAGCCCTGGTATATGGACCGCGTGATAGGGCCCAGGCTCCAGGAGAGCTGGTATATGGACCGTGTGATAGGGCCCAGGCTCCAGGAGCCCTGGTATATGGACCGTGTGATAGGGCCCAGGCTCCAGGAGCCCTGGTATATGGACCATGTGATAGGTCCCAGGAGCCCTGGTATATGGACTGTGTGATAGGGCCCAGGCTCCAGGAGCCCTGGTATATGGACCGTGCGATAGGGCCCAGGCTCCAGGAGCCCTGGTATATGGACCGTGTGATAGGGCCCAGGCTCCAGGAGCCCTGGTATATGGACCATGTGATAGGGCCCAGGCTCCAGGAGCCCTGGTATATGGACCGTGTGATAGGGCCCAGGCTCCAGGAGCCCTGGTATATGGACCGCGTGATAGGGCCCAGGCTCCAGGAGAGCTGGTATATGGACCGCGTGATAGGGCCAGGCTCCAGGAGCCCTGGAATATGGACCGTGTGATAGGGCCTAGGCTCCAGGAGAGCTGGTATATGGACCATGTGATAGGGCCCAGGAGCCCTGGTATATGGACCCTGTGATAGGGCCCAGGCTCCAGGAGCCCTGGTATATGGACCGTGTGATAGGGCCAGGCTCCAGGAGCCCTGGAATATGGACCGTGTGATAGGGCCTAGGCTCCAGGAGAGCTGGTATATGGACCGTGTGATAGGGCCCAGGCTCCAGGAGAGCTGGTATATGGACCGTGTGATAGGGCCAGGCTCCAGGAGCCCTGGTATATGGACCGTGTGATAGGGCCCAGGCTCCAGGAGCCCTGGTATATGGACCGTGTGATAGGGCCCAGGAGCCCTGGTATATGGACCGTGTGATAGGGCCCAGGAGCCCTGGTATATGGACCGTGTGCTAGGGCCCAGGAGCCCTGGTATATGGACCGCGTGATAGGGCCCAGGCTCCAGGAGAGCTGGTATATGGACCGTGTGATAGGGCCCAGGCTCCAGGAGCCCTGGTATATGGACCGCGTGATAGGGCCCAGGCTCCAGGAGAGCTGGTATATGGACCGTGTGATAGGGCCCAGGCTCCAGGAGCCCTGGTATATGGACCATGTGATAGGTCCCAGGAGCCCTGGTATATGGACCGTGTGATAGGGCCCAGGCTCCAGGAGCCCTGGTATATGGACCGTGTGATAGGGCCAAGGCTCCAGGAGCCCTGGTATATGGACCGTGTGATAGGGCCCAGGCTCCAGGAGCCCTGGTATATGGACCATGTGATAGGGCCCAGGCTCCAGGAGCCCTGGTATATGGACCGTGTGATAGGGCCCAGGGTCCAGGAGCCCTGGTATATGGACCATGTGATAGGGCCAAGGCTCCAGGAGCCCTGGTATATGGACCATGTGATAGGTCCCAGGAGCCCTGGTATATGGACCGTGTGATAGGGCCCAGGCTCCAGGAGCCCTGGTATATGGACCGTGTGATAGGGCCAGGCTCCAGGAGCCCTGGTATATGGACCGTGTGATAGGGCCCAGGCTCCAAAACCTGGTATATGGACCGTGTGATAGGGCCCAGGCTCCAGGAGCCCTGGTATATGGACCGTGTGATAGGGCCCAGGCTCCAGGAGCCCTGGTATATGGACCGTGTGATAGGGCCCAGGAGCCCTGGTATATGGACCGTGTGATAGGGCCCAGGAGCCCTGGTATATGGACCGTGTGCTAGGGCCCAGGAGCCCTGGTATATGGACCGCGTGATAGGGCCCAGGCTCCAGGAGAGCTGGTATATGGACCGTGTGATAGGGCCCAGGCTCCAGGAGCCCTGGTATATGGACCGCGTGATAGGGCCCAGGCTCCAGGAGAGCTGGTATATGGACCGTGTGATAGGGCCCAGGCTCCAGGAGCCCTGGTATATGGACCATGTGATAGGTCCCAGGAGCCCTGGTATATGGACCGTGTGATAGGGCCCAGGCTCCAGGAGCCCTGGTATATGGACCGTGTGATAGGGCCAAGGCTCCAGGAGCCCTGGTATATGGACCGTGTGATAGGCCCCAGGCTCCAGGAGCCCTGGTATATGGACCATGTGATAGGGCCCAGGAGCCCTGGTATATGGACCGTGTGATAGGGCCCAGGAGCCCTGGTATATGGACCGCGTGATAGGGCCCAGGCTCCAGGAGAGCTGGTATATGGACCGTGTGATAGGGCCCAGGCTCCAGCAGCCCTGGTATATGGACCGCGTGATAGGGCCCAGGCTCCAGGAGAGCTGGTATATGGACCGTGTGATAGGGCCCAGGCTCCAGGAGCCCTGGTATATGGACCATGTGATAGGTCCCAGGAGCCCTGGTATATGGACCGTGTGATAGGGCCCAGGCTCCAGGAGCCCTGGTATATGGACCGTGTGATAGGGCCAAGGCTCCAGGAGCCCTGGTATATGGACCGTGTGATAGGGCCCAGGCTCCAGGAGCCCTGGTATATGGACCATGTGATAGGGCCCAGGCTCCAGGAGCCCTGGTATATGGACCGTGTGATAGGGCCCAGGGTCCAGGAGCCCTGGTACATGGACCGTGTGATAGGGCCAAGGCTCCAGGAGCCCTGGTATATGGACCGTGTGATAGGGCCCAGGCTCCAGGAGCCCTGGTATATGGACCGCGTGATAGGGCCCAGGCTCCAGGAGAGCTGGTATATGGACCGTGTGATAGGGCCCAGGCTCCAGGAGCCCTGGTATATGGACCGTGTGATAGGGCCCAGGCTCCAGGAGCCCTGGTATATGGACCATGTGATAGGTCCCAGGAGCCCTGGTATATGGACGGTGTGATAGGGCCCAGGCTCCAGGAGCCCTGGTATATGGACCGTGTGATAGGGCCAAGGCTCCAGGAGCCCTGGTATATGGACCGTGTGATAGGGCCCAGGCTCCAGGAGCCCTGGTATATGGACCGTGCGATAGGGCCCAGGCTCCAGGAGCCCTGGTATATGGACCGTGTGATAGGGCCCAGGCTCCAGGAGCCCTGGTATATGGACCATGTGATAGGGCCCAGGCTCCAGGAGCCCTGGTATATGGACCGTGTGATAGGGCCCAGGCTCCAGGAGCCCTGGTATATGGACCGCGTGATAGGGCCCAGGCTCCAGGAGAGCTGGTATATGGACCGTGTGATAGGGCCCAGGCTCCAGGAGCCCTGGTATATGGACCGTGTGATAGGGCCCAGGCTCCAGGAGCCCTGGTATATGGACCATGTGATAGGTCCCAGGAGCCCTGGTATATGGACTGTGTGATAGGGCCCAGGCTCCAGGAGCCCTGGTATATGGACCGTGTGATAGGGCCAAGGCTCCAGGAGCCCTGGTATATGGACCGTGTGATAGGGCCCAGGCTCCAGGAGCCCTGGTATATGGACCGTGCGATAGGGCCCAGGCTCCAGGAGCCCTGGTATATGGACCGTGTGATAGGGCCCAGGCTCCAGGAGCCCTGGTATATGGACCGTGTGATAGGGCCCAGGCTCCAGGAGCCCTGGTATATGGACCGTGTGATAGGGCCCAGGCTCCAGGAGCCCTGGTATATGGACCGCGTGATAGGGCCCAGGCTCCAGGAGAGCTGGTATATGGACCGCGTGATAGGGCCAGGCTCCAGGAGCCCTGGAATATGGACCGTGTGATAGGGCCTAGGCTCCAGGAGAGCTGGTATATGGACCATGTGATAGGGCCCAGGAGCCCTGGTATATGGACCATGTGATAGGGCCCAGGCTCCAGGAGCCCTGGTATATGGACCGTGTGATAGGGCCAGGCTCCAGGAGCCCTGGAATATGGACCGTGTGATAGGGCCTAGGCTCCAGGAGAGCTGGTATATGGACCGTGTGATAGGGCCCAGGCTCCAGGAGAGCTGGTATATGGACCGTGTGATAGGGCCAGGCTCCAGGAGCCCTGGTATATGGACCGTGTGATAGGGCCCAGGCTCCAAAACCTGGTATATGGACCGTGTGATAGGGCCCAGGCTCCAGGAGCCCTGGTATATGGACCGTGTGATAGGGCCCAGGCTCCAGGAGCCCTGGTATATGGACCGTGTGATAGGGCCCAGGAGCCCTGGTATATGGACCGTGTGATAGGGCCCAGGAGCCCTGGTATATGGACCGTGTGCTAGGGCCCAGGAGCCCTGGTATATGGACCGCGTGATAGGGCCCAGGCTCCAGGAGAGCTGGTATATGGACCGTGTGATAGGGCCCAGGCTCCAGGAGCCCTGGTATATGGACCGCGTGATAGGGCCCAGGCTCCAGGAGAGCTGGTATATGGACCGTGTGATAGGGCCCAGGCTCCAGGAGCCCTGGTATATGGACCATGTGATAGGTCCCAGGAGCCCTGGTATATGGACCGTGTGATAGGGCCCAGGCTCCAGGAGCCCTGGTATATGGACCATGTGATAGGGCCCAGGCTCCAGGAGCCCTGGTATATGGACCGTGTGATAGGGCCCAGGGTCCAGGAGCCCTGGTATATGGACCATGTGATAGGGCCAAGGCTCCAGGAGCCCTGGTATATGGACCATGTGATAGGTCCCAGGAGCCCTGGTATATGGACCGTGTGATAGGGCCCAGGCTCCAGGAGCCCTGGTATATGGACCGTGTGATAGGGCCAGGCTCCAGGAGCCCTGGTATATGGACCGTGTGATAGGGCCCAGGCTCCAAAACCTGGTATATGGACCGTGTGATAGGGCCCAGGCTCCAGGAGCCCTGGTATATGGACCGTGTGATAGGGCCCAGGCTCCAGGAGCCCTGGTATATGGACCGTGTGATAGGGCCCAGGAGCCCTGGTATATGGACCGTGTGATAGGGCCCAGGAGCCCTGGTATATGGACCGTGTGCTAGGGCCCAGGAGCCCTGGTATATGGACCGCGTGATAGGGCCCAGGCTCCAGGAGAGCTGGTATATGGACCGTGTGATAGGGCCCAGGCTCCAGGAGCCCTGGTATATGGACCGCGTGATAGGGCCCAGGCTCCAGGAGAGCTGGTATATGGACCGTGTGATAGGGCCCAGGCTCCAGGAGCCCTGGTATATGGACCATGTGATAGGTCCCAGGAGCCCTGGTATATGGACCGTGTGATAGGGCCCAGGCTCCAGGAGCCCTGGTATATGGACCGTGTGATAGGGCCAAGGCTCCAGGAGCCCTGGTATATGGACCGTGTGATAGGGCCCAGGCTCCAGGAGCCCTGGTATATGGACCATGTGATAGGGCCCAGGCTCCAGGAGCCCTGGTATATGGACCGTGTGATAGGGCCAAGGCTCCAGGAGCCCTGGTATATGGACCGTGTGATAGGGCCCAGGCTCCAGGAGCCCTGGTATATGGACCATGTGATAGGGCCCAGGCTCCAGGAGCCCTGGTATATGGACCGTGTGATAGGGCCCAGGGTCCAGGAGCCCTGGTATATGGACCATGTGATAGGGCCCAGGCTCCAGGAGCCCTGGTATATGGACCGTGTGATAGGGCCCAGGCTCCAGGAGCCCTGGTATATGGACCGTGTGATAGGGCAAAGGCTCCAGGAGCCCTGGTATATGGACCATGTGATAGGGCCCAGGCTCCAGGAGCCCTGGTATATGGACCGTGTGATAGGGCCAAGGCTCCAGGAGCCCTGGTATATGGACCGTGTGATAGGGCCCAGGCTCCAGGAGCTCTGGTATATGGACCGCGTGATAGGGCCCAGGCTCCAGGAGAGCTGGTATATGGACCGTGTGATAGGGCCCAGGCTCCAGGAGCCCTGGTATATGGACCGTGTGATAGGGCCCAGGCTCCAGGAGCCCTGGTATATGGACCGTGCGATAGGGCCCAGGCTCCAGGAGCCCTGGTATATGGACCGTGTGATAGGGCCCAGGCTCCAGGAGCCCTGGTATATGGACCATGTGATAGGGCCCAGGCTCCAGGAGCCCTGGTATATGGACCGTGTGATAGGGCCCAGGCTCCAGGAGCCCTGGTATATGGACCGCGTGATAGGGCCCAGGCTCAAGGAGAGCTGGTATATGGACCGCGTGATAGGGCCCAGGAGCCCTGGTATATGGACCGCGTGATAGGGCCCAGGAGCCCTGGTATATGGACCGTGTGATAGGGCCCAGGCTCCAGGAGAGCTGGTAAATGGACCGTGTGATAGGGCCCAGGCTCCAGGAGCCCTGGTATATGGACCGCGTGATAGGGCCCAGGCTCCAGGAGAGCTGGTATATGGACCGCGTGATAGGGCCCAGGCTCCAGGAGCCCTGGTATATGGACCATGTGATAGGTCCCAGGAGCCCTGGTATATGGACTGTGTGATAGGGCCCAGGCTCCAGGAGCCCTGGTATATGGACCGTGTGATAGGGCCAAGGCTCCAGGAGCCCTGGTATATGGACCGTGTGATAGGGCCCAGGCTCCAGGAGCCATGGTATATGGACCGTGCGATAGGGCCCAGGCTCCAGGAGCCCTGGTATATGGACCGTGTGATAGGGCCCAGGCTCCAGGAGCCCTGGTATATGGACCGTGTGATAGGGCCCAGGCTCCAGGAGCCCTGGTATATGGACCGTGTGATAGGGCCCAGGCTCCAGGAGCCCTGGTATATGGACCGCGTGATAGGGCCCAGGCTCCAGGAGAGCTGGTATATGGACCGCGTGATAGGGCCCAGGAGCCCTGGTATATGGACCGCGTGATAGGGCCCAGGAGCCCTGGTATATGGACCGTGTGATAGGGCCCAGGAGCCCTGGTATATGGACCGCGTGATAGGGCCCAGGAGCCCTGGTATATGGACCGTGTGATAGGGCCCAGGCTCCAGGAGAGCTGGTATATGGACCGTGTGATAAGGCCCAGGCTCCAGGAGCCCTGGTATATGGACCGCGTGATAGGGCCCAGGCTCCAGGAGCCCTGGTATATGGACCATGTGATAGGGCCCAGGAGCCCTGGTATATGGACCATGTGATAGGGCCTAGGCTCCAGGAGAGCTGGTATATGGACCGTGTGATAGGGCCCAGGCTCCAGGAGCCCTGGTATATGGACCGCGTGATAGGGCCCAGGCTCCAGGAGAGCTGGTATATGGACCGCGTGATAGGTCCCAGGAGCCCTGGTATATGGACCGTGTGATAGGGCCAGGCTCCAGGAGCCCTGGTATATGGACCGCGTGATAGGTCCCAGGAGCCCTGGTATATGGACCGTGTGATAGGCTCCAGGAGCCCTGGTATATGGACCGCGTGATAGGGTCCAGGCTCCAGGAGCCCTGGTATATGGACCGCGTGATAGGTCCCAGGAGCCATGGTATATGGACCGTGTGATAGGCTCCAGGAGCCCTGGTATATGGACCGCGTGATAGGGCCAAGGCTCCAGGAGCCCTGGTATATGGACCGTGTGACAGGGCCAAGGCTCCAGGAGCCCTGGTATATGGACCGCGTGATAGGTCCCAGGAGCCCTGGTATATGGACCGTGTGATAGGGCCAGGCTCCAGGAGCCCTGGTATATGGACCGCGTGATAGGTCCCAGGAGCCCAGGTATATGGACAGTGTGATAGGTCCCAGGAGCCCTGGTATATGGACCGTGTGATAGGTCCCAGGAGCCCTGGTATATGGACCGCGTGATAGGTCCCAGGAGCCCTGGTATATGGACCGCGTGATAGGGCCCAGGAGCACTGGTATATGGACCGTGTGATGGGCTCCAGGAGCCCTGGTATATGGACCGCGTGATAGGGCCAAGGCTCCAGGAGCCCTGGTATATGGACCGTGTGACAGGGCCAAGGCTCCAGGAGCCCTGGTATATGGACCGCGTGATAGGTCCCAGGAGCCCTGGTATATGGACCGTGTGATAGGGCCAGGCTCCAGGAGCCCTGGTATATGGACCGTGTGATAGGGCCAGGCTCCAGGAGCCCTGGAATATGGACCGTGTGATAGGGCCTAGGCTCCAGGAGAGCTGGTATATGGACCGTGTGATAGGGCCCAGGCTCCAGGAGAGCTGGTATATGGACCGTGTGATAGGGCCAGGCTCCAGGAGCCCTGGTATATGGACCGTGTGATAGGGCCCAGGCTCCAAAACCTGGTATATGGACCGTGTGATAGGGCCCAGGCTCCAGGAGCCCTGGTATATGGACCGTGTGATAGGGCCCAGGCTCCAGGAGCCCTGGTATATGGACCGTGTGATAGGGCCCAGGAGCCCTGGTATATGGACCGTGTGATAGGGCCCAGGAGCCCTGGTATATGGACCGTGTGCTAGGGCCCAGGAGCCCTGGTATATGGACCGCGTGATAGGGCCCAGGCTCCAGGAGAGCTGGTATATGGACCGTGTGATAGGGCCCAGGCTCCAGGAGCCCTGGTATATGGACCGCGTGATAGGGCCCAGGCTCCAGGAGAGCTGGTATATGGACCGTGTGATAGGGCCCAGGCTCCAGGAGCCCTGGTATATGGACCATGTGATAGGTCCCAGGAGCCCTGGTATATGGACCGTGTGATAGGGCCCAGGCTCCAGGAGCCCTGGTATATGGACCGTGTGATAGGGCCAAGGCTCCAGGAGCCCTGGTATATGGACCGTGTGATAGGGCCCAGGCTCCAGGAGCCCTGGTATATGGACCATGTGATAGGGCCCAGGCTCCAGGAGCCCTGGTATATGGACCGTGTGATAGGGCCCAGGGTCCAGGAGCCCTGGTATATGGACCATGTGATAGGGCCAAGGCTCCAGGAGCCCTGGTATATGGACCATGTGATAGGTCCCAGGAGCCCTGGTATATGGACCGTGTGATAGGGCCCAGGCTCCAGGAGCCCTGGTATATGGACCGTGTGATAGGGCCCAGGCTCCAGGAGCCCTGGTATATGGACCGTGTGATAGGGCCAAGGCTCCAGGAGCCCTGGTATATGGACCGTGTGATAGGGCCCAGGCTCCAGGAGCCCTGGTATATGGACCATGTGATAGGGCCCAGGCTCCAGGAGCCCTGGTATATGGACCGTGTGATAGGGCCCAGGGTCCAGGAGCCCTGGTATATGGACCATGTGATAGGGCCCAGGCTCCAGGAGCCCTGGTATATGGACCGTGTGATAGGGCCCAGGCTCCAGGAGCCCTGGTATATGGACCGTGTGATAGGGCCAAGGCTCCAGGAGCCCTGGTATATGGACCGTGTGATAGGGCCCAGGCTCCAGGAGCCCTGGTATATGGACCGCGTGATAGGGCCCAGGCTCCAGGAGAGCTGGTATATGGACCGTGTGATAGGGCCCAGGCTCCAGGAGCCCTGGTATATGGACCATGTGATAGGTCCCAGGAGCCCTGGTATATGGACCGTGTGATAGGGCCCAGGCTCCAGGAGCCCTGGTATATGGACCGTGTGATAGGGCCAAGGCTCCAGGAGCCCTGGTATATGGACCGTGTGATAGGGCCCAGGCTCCAGGAGCCCTGGTATATGGACCATGTGATAGGGCCCAGGCTCCAGGAGCCCTGGTATATGGACCGTGTGATAGGGCCCAGGGTCCAGGAGCCCTGGTATATGGACCATGTGATAGGGCCAAGGCTCCAGGAGCCCTGGTATATGGACCATGTGATAGGTCCCAGGAGCCCTGGTATATGGACCGTGTGATAGGGCCCAGGCTCCAGGAGCCCTGGTATATGGACCGTGTGATAGGGCCCAGGCTCCAGGAGCCCTGGTATATGGACCGTGTGATAGGGCCAAGGCTCCAGGAGCCCTGGTATATGGACCGTGTGATAGGGCCCAGGCTCCAGGAGCCCTGGTATATGGACCATGTGATAGGGCCCAGGCTCCAGGAGCCCTGGTATATGGACCGTGTGATAGGGCCCAGGGTCCAGGAGCCCTGGTATATGGACCATGTGATAGGGCCCAGGCTCCAGGAGCCCTGGTATATGGACCGTGTGATAGGGCCCAGGCTCCAGGAGCCCTGGTATATGGACCGTGTGATAGGGCCAAGGCTCCAGGAGCCCTGGTATATGGACCATGTGATAGGGCCCAGGCTCCAGGAGCCCTGGTATATGGACCGTGTGATAGGGCCAAGGCTCCAGGAGCCCTGGTATATGGACCGTGTGATAGGGCCCAGGCTCCAGGAGCTCTGGTATATGGACCGCGTGATAGGGCCCAGGCTCCAGGAGAGCTGGTATATGGACCGTGTGATAGGGCCCAGGCTCCAGGAGCCCTGGTATATGGACCGTGTGATAGGGCCCAGGCTCCAGGAGCCCTGGTATATGGACCGTGCGATAGGGCCCAGGCTCCAGGAGCCCTGGTATATGGACCGTGTGATAGGCTCCAGGAGCCCTGGTATATGGACCGCGTGATAGGGCCAAGGCTCCAGGAGCCCTGGTATATGGACCGTGTGACAGGGCCAAGGCTCCAGGAGCCCTGGTATATGGACCGCGTGATAGGTCCCAGGAGCCCTGGTATATGGACCGTGTGATAGGGCCCAGGCTCCAGGAGCTCTGGTATATGGACCGCGTGATAGGGCCCAGGCTCCAGGAGAGCTGGTATATGGACCGTGTGATAGGGCCCAGGCTCCAGGAGCCCTGGTATATGGACCGTGTGATAGGGCCCAGGCTCCAGGAGCCCTGGTATATGGACCGTGCGATAGGGCCCAGGCTCCAGGAGCCCTGGTATATGGACCGTGTGATAGGCTCCAGGAGCCCTGGTATATGGACCGCGTGATAGGGCCAAGGCTCCAGGAGCCCTGGTATATGGACCGTGTGACAGGGCCAAGGCTCCAGGAGCCCTGGTATATGGACCGCGTGATAGGTCCCAGGAGCCCTGGTATATGGACCGTGCGATAGGGCCCAGGCTCCAGGAGCCCTGGTATATGGACCGTGTGATAGGGCCCAGGCTCCAGGAGCCCTGGTATATGGACCATGTGATAGGGCCCAGGCTCCAGGAGCCCTGGTATATGGACCGTGTGATAGGGCCCAGGCTCCAGGAGCCCTGGTATATGGACCGCGTGATAGGGCCCAGGCTCAAGGAGAGCTGGTATATGGACCGCGTGATAGGGCCCAGGAGCCCTGGTATATGGACCGCGTGATAGGGCCCAGGAGCCCTGGTATATGGACCGTGTGATAGGGCCCAGGCTCCAGGAGCCCTGGTATATGGACCATGTGATAGGTCCCAGGAGCCCTGGTATATGGACTGTGTGATAGGGCCCAGGCTCCAGGAGCCCTGGTATATGGACCGTGTGATAGGGCCAAGGCTCCAGGAGCCCTGGTATATGGACCGTGTGATAGGGCCCAGGCTCCAGGAGCCATGGTATATGGACCGTGCGATAGGGCCCAGGCTCCAGGAGCCCTGGTATATGGACCGTGTGATAGGGCCCAGGCTCCAGGAGCCCTGGTAT
The DNA here is from genome assembly GCF_045791955.1 of Oncorhynchus clarkii lewisi. Taxonomy (NCBI): domain Eukaryota; kingdom Metazoa; phylum Chordata; class Actinopteri; order Salmoniformes; family Salmonidae; genus Oncorhynchus; species Oncorhynchus clarkii. The sequence continues at coordinate 88,136,586 of NC_092148.1, read as the reverse complement.
ATGGACCATGTGATAGGGCCCAGGCTCCAGGAGCCCTGGTATATGGACCGTGTGATAGGGCCCAGGCTCCAGGAGCCCTGGTATATGGACCGCGTGATAGGGCCCAGGCTCCAGGAGAGCTGGTATATGGACCGCGTGATAGGGCCCAGGAGCCCTGGTATATGGACCGCGTGATAGGGCCCAGGAGCCCTGGTATATGGACCGTGTGATAGGGCCCAGGAGCCCTGGTATATGGACCGCGTGATAGGGCCCAGGAGCCCTGGTATATGGACCGTGTGATAGGGCCCAGGCTCCAGGAGAGCTGGTATATGGACCGTGTGATAAGGCCCAGGCTCCAGGAGCCCTGGTATATGGACCGCGTGATAGGGCCCAGGCTCCAGGAGCCCTGGTATATGGACCATGTGATAGGGCCCAGGAGCCCTGGTATATGGACCATGTGATAGGGCCTAGGCTCCAGGAGAGCTGGTATATGGACCGTGTGATAGGGCCCAGGCTCCAGGAGCCCTGGTATATGGACCGCGTGATAGGGCCCAGGCTCCAGGAGAGCTGGTATATGGACCGCGTGATAGGTCCCAGGAGCCCTGGTATATGGACCGTGTGATAGGGCCAGGCTCCAGGAGCCCTGGTATATGGACCGCGTGATATACCAGGGCTCCTGGGACCTATGGACCGTGTGATAGGCTCCAGGAGCCCTGGTATATGGACCGCGTGATAGGGTCCAGGCTCCAGGAGCCCTGGTATATGGACCGCGTGATAGGTCCCAGGAGCCCTGGTATATGGACCGTGTGATAGGCTCCAGGAGCCCTGGTATATGGACCGCGTGATAGGGCCAAGGCTCCAGGAGCCCTGGTATATGGACCGTGTGACAGGGCCAAGGCTCCAGGAGCCCTGGTATATGGACCGCGTGATAGGTCCCAGGAGCCCTGGTATATGGACCGTGTGATAGGGCCCAGGAGCCCTGGTATATGGACCGCGTGATAGGTCCCAGGAGCCCTGGTATATGGACCGCGTGATAGGGCCCAGGAGCCCTGGTATATGGACCGTGTGATAGGCTCCAGGAGCCCTGGTATATGGACCGCGTGATAGGGCCAAGGCTCCAGGAGCCCTGGTATATGGACCGTGTGACAGGGCCAAGGCTCCAGGAGCCCTGGTATATGGACCGCGTGATAGGTCCCAGGAGCCCTGGTATATGGACCGTGTGATAGGGCCAGGCTCCAGGAGCCCTGGTATATGGACCGCGTGATAGGTCCCAGGAGCCCTGGTATATGGACAGTGTGATAGGTCCCAGGAGCCCTGGTATATGGACCGCGTGATAGGTCCCAGGAGCCCTGGTATATGGACCGCGTGATAGGGCCCAGGAGCCCTGGTATATGGACCGCGTGATAGGTCCCAGGAGCCCTGGTATATGGACCGTGTGATTGGGCCCAGGCTCCAGGAGCCCTGGTATATGGACCGTGTGATAGGGCCCAGGCTCCAGGAGCCCTGGTATATGGACCGTGTGATAGGGCCCAGGCTCCAGGAGCCCTGGTATATGGACCGCGTGATAGGGCCCAGGCTCCAGGAGAGCTGGTATATGGACCGCGTGATAGGGCCCAGGAGCCCTGGTATATGGACCGTGTGATAGGGCCCAGGAGCCCTGGTATATGGACCGCGTGATAGGGCCCAGGAGCCCTGGTATATGGACCGTGTGATAGGGCCCAGGCTCCAGGAGAGCTGGTATATGGACCGTGTGATAAGGCCCAGGCTCCAGGAGCCCTGGTATATGGACCGCGTGATAGGGCCCAGGCTCCAGGAGCCCTGGTATATGGACCATGTGATAGGGCCAAGGCTCCAGGAGCCCTGGTATATGGACCGCGTGATAGGGCCCAGGAGCCCTGGTATATGGACCATGTGATAGGGCCTAGGCTCCAGGAGAGCTGGTACATGGACCGTGTGATAGGGCCAGTCTCCAGGAGCCCTGGTATATGGACCGTGTGATAGGGCCCAGGCTCCAAAACGTGGTATATGGACCGTGTGATAGGGCCCAGGCTCCAGGAGAGCTGGTATATGGACCGTGTGATAGGGCCCAGGCTCCAGGAGAGCTGGTATATGGACCGTGTGATAGGGCCCAGGCTCCAGGAGCCCTGGTATATGGACCGTGTGCTAGGGCCCAGGCTCCAGGAGCCCTGGTATATGGACCGTGTGATAGGGCCCAGGCTCCAGGAGCCCTGGTATATGGACCGTGTGATAGGGCCCAGGCTCCAGGAGCCCTGGTATATGGACCGTGTGATAGGGCCCAGGCTCCAGGAGGAGCTGGATGTCTAGGATGTGATAGGCTCCAGGCGCGTTGTTATATGGATCGTGTGAAAGGCCCCAGGCGTGCTGCTGAAAAAGGCCCCAGTACAGCAGTGTCTACTGTATTGACAGTTATTGATGGAACAGTGGGACAGAACGGCTACTAGCAGAGGTGTGGACTCAAGTCACAAATATGATGACTTGCAACTCGACTTTGACACCAATGACTCGTGACTTGACTTGGACATGAGCCTTTTGACTCAACCTGACTTTGATACCGTCCCCAAGCCTCCCCGACCCTCCCCAAGCCTCCCCGACCCTCCCCAACCCTCCCCAAGCATCCCTAAGCCTCCCGACCCTCCCAAAGCCTCCCCGACCATCCCGACCCTCCCCAAGCCTCCCCGACCCTCCCCGACCCTCCCCCAAATATTAAAAATGATGCTTTAAAAAGTGTGCAGCGCATCAACTCTTCATTTAACGAATTACAGTTTGAATCGGACAGCAGCCAGTCAAATTGTGCCAGCTGAGAAAAAGTTGTGAGTGACGGTGAAGAGGAACGTCGGCGGGTGAATTCAGATGGAGCCCTTGGAAAGATGACCTCCAAAAGTATTATTTTCGGATATAAAGACGATGCTGTATCAACCCCAAAAAAAATGTGCAACGTACAAAACATGTGGGAAGAAAATTACAGACGGAGGAACAACAATTTCAAACTTTGTTCGACATTTGAAGCTGCACAAAGAACGGTAAGTCGTGGCTAATATAGCCGACAGCTATATAATTTATATCTTTGCTAGTGTATCATGTAGGCTAACGTAACGTTAAATCAATGAGCCTCCACACAGTCAGTCAGTGCAGGAATGTGATCATTGCACCCAAGATTGAGCTACAACTGGCTAGACAGTTGGTAGCCTAAATCCTGCCTGATGTTACTGCTGTTCCTAAAACCATTGACATATGTTAGCCTACTGTAACCACATAGAAAGTGTGTGTGTTAAGGTTGGGATTGTGTACAAGTCTACACCACTTGATTGCGCCCCATAGCGATCCTCGATAGTCAATTTAATTTGGAAAGTAATAAGTTTATAGATATTTATAAAAAGCACTCATGATTTGCGTAAATGTAATATACTAACTATTACTCTTGTTAAAAATATGAAATGGTAATGAATGGTGAAGAGCACATTATGACTCGTTTAGGACTTGAAACTTCATGGTCTTGACTCGGACTTGCCTGTCTTGACTTGGGACTTGAGTGCTAAGACTTGAGACTTACTTGTGACTTGTAAAACAATGACTTGGTCCCACCTCTGACTACTGGTATGTGGAGCTCCTTCCCTCTCCCTGTGTGCTAAAGGAAATGTGTCAATACTCATCAGGCATGTGATGGGATGTGTTGTGGTGCTCTGGGCTGAAGCTGTGGTGCTCTGGGCTGAAGCTGTGGTGCTCTGGGCGAGAGATAGCGAGTCACTCATGGAGGACAGTGGAAGTTGAATAGAAATCTGTTACACGCCAAAACTAATTTTGACCTGGTTTAATAAAGATGGATCTCCCCCCTAAACTTCCATTGTCCTCCAAAAGTAGTTGAACGCCTCTGACAAAAAAACCTTCCGATCCGTCTCCACCCTGGAACGGGCGGTGAAGGGATGGAGAGGTGAAGGTGGGTCAGACCGTGAGCTAGACGTACCTCTGCAGAGATGCGTCGGTTGCCCCTGTTCCTCAGACACACCCCTGTGGGAGACTGAACCTCATCTGAGCTGGTCCCTGATGCCTGGTCACTCTCTCCATCAGAACCCATCTTCATATTCTCATGGACGATGTCTAAGAGAGGAGAGAGGGGGAGAGTGGGACAAAACAGAGAGAGAGGAGGGGGAGAGTGGGACGAAAGATATGAAACAGAGAGAGAGAGAGAGAGAGAGAGAGAGAGAGAGAGGAGGGGGCGAGTGGGACGAGAGGTATGAAAGAGAGAGAGGAGGGGGCGAGCGGGACGAGAGGTATGAAAGAGAGAGGAGGGGGAGAGCGGGACGAGAGGTATGAAACAGAGAGAGGAGAGCGGGACGAGAGGTATGAGAGAGAGGAGAGAGGAGGGGGAGAGGTATGAGAGAGAGGAGAGAGGAGGGGGAGAGGTATGAGAGAGAGGAGAGAGGAGGGGGAGAGGTATGAGAGAGAGGAGAGAGGAGGGGGAGAGGTATGAGAGAGAGGAGAGAGGAGGGGGAGAGGTATGAGAGAGAGGAGAGAGGAGGGGGAGAGGTATGAGAGAGAGGAGAGAGGAGGGGGAGAGGTATGAGAGAGAGGAGAGAGGAGGGGGAGAGGTATGAGAGAGAGGAGAGAGGAGGGGGAGAGGTATGAGAGAGAGGAGAGGAGGGGGAGAGGTATGAGAGAGAGGCGAGGAGGGGGAGAGGTATGAAACAGAGGAGAGAGGAGGGGGAGAGGTATGAAACAGAGAGAAGAGAGGAGGGGGAGAGTGGGACGAGAGGGATGAAACAGAGAGAGGAGGGGGAGAGTGGGACGAGAGGGATGAAAGAGAGAGGAGGGGGAGAGTGGGACGAGAGGTATGAAACAGAGAGAAGAGAGAGCGACGAGAGGTATGAAACAGAGAGAAGAGAGAGCAGGGGGAGAGTGGGACGAGAGGTATGAAACAGAGAGAGGAGAGTGGGACGAGAGGTATGAAACAGAGAGAAGAGAGAGGAGGGGGAGAGTGGGACGAGAGGGATGAAAGAGAGAGAGGAGGGGGAGAGTAGGACGAGAGGGATGAAACAGAGAGAGGAGAGTGGTACGAGAGGTATGAAACAGAGAGAGGAGAGAAGAGTGGGATGAGAGGGATGAAACAGAGAGGAGAGGAGAGTGGGATGAGAGGGATGAAACAGAGAGGAGAGAGAGGAGGGGGAGAGCGGGACGAGAGGGATGAAACAGAGAGAAGAGAGAGGAGGGGGAGAGGTATGAAACAGAGAAGAGAGAGGAGGGGGAGAGGTATGAAACAGAGAGAAGAGAGAGGAGGGGGAGAGTGGGACGAGAGGTATGAAACAGAGAGAGGAGAGAGGAGGGGGAGAGTGGGACGAGAGGTATGAAACAGAGAGAGAGGAGAGGATGGAGGAAGTGGGACGAGAGGTATGAAACAGAGAAAAGAGAGGAGGGGGAGAGTGGGACGAGAGGTATGAAACAGAGAGAGGAGGGGGAGAGCGGGACGAGAGGTATGAAACAGAGAGAAGAGAGAGGAGGGGGAGAGTGGGACGAGAGGTATGAAACAGAGAAAAGAGAGAGGAGGGGGAGAGTGGGACGAGAGGTATGAAACAGAGAGAGGAGAGAGGAGGGGGAGAGGTATGAAACAGAGAGAAGAGAGGAGGGGGAGAGTGGGACGAGAGGTATGAAACAGAGAGAGGAGAGGGGGACGAGAGGTATGAAACAGAGAGAGGAGAGGAGAGTGGGACGAGAGGTATGAAACAGAGAGAGGAGAGGAGAGTGGGACGAGAGTTATGAAACAGAGAGAGGAGAGGAGAGTGGGACGAGAGGTATGAAACAGAGAGAGGAGAGAGGAGGGGGAGAGTGGGACGAGAGGTATGAAACAGAGAGAGGAGGGGGAGAGCGGGACGAGAGGTATGAAACAGAGAGAAGAGAGAGGAGGGGGAGAGGTATGAAACAGAGAGAAGAGAGGAGGGGGAGAGTGGGACGAGAGGTATGAAACAGAGGAGAGAGGAAGGGGAAAGTGGGACGAGAGGTATGAAACAGAGAAAAGAGAGAGGAGGGGGAGAGTGGGACGAGAGGTATGAAACAGAGAGAGGAGAGAGGAGGGGGAGAGTGGGACGAGAGGTATGAAACAGAGAGAGGAGAGAGGAGGGGGAGAGGTATGAAACAGAGAGAGGAGAGGAGGGGGAGAGTGGGACGAGAGGTATGAAACAGAGAGAGGAGAGGAGAGTGGGACGAGAGGTATGAAACAGAGAGAGGAGAGGAGAGTGGGACGAGAGGTATGAAACAGAGAGAGGAGAGGAGAGTGGGACGAGAAGTATGAAACAGAGAGAGGAGAGGAGAGTGGGACGAGAGTTATGAAACAGAGAGAGGAGAGAGGAGGGGGAGAGTGGGACGAGAGGTATGAAACAGAGAGAAGAGAGAGGAGGGGGAGAGTGGGACGAGAGGTATGAAAGAGAGGAGAGAGGAGGGGGAGAGGTATGAAACAGAGAGAGGAGAGAGGAGGGGGAGAGTGGGACGAGAGGTATGAAACAGAGAGAGGAGAGGAGAGTGGGACGAGAGGTATGAAACAGAGAGAGGAGAGATGGGCCATTTTTACAGGATGAGGTCAATATGGCAAAAAAAATGCCCGCCCTGACAAGGACTGTATAATCACTAGTTGATAAGAGCAGAGGGATCATATACACATGACTAAATGTTATTCTTTCCATCAACTCAACGTCATCCACTGCTGCTGGGAACTATAGCAGCAGCCACTCCCTGGTCAGTTTCCACTGTCCTACCCTCTCTCAGCTGACGCTGTGTGTGTGTCCGTGCTCGTGTGTGTGTCCGTGTGTGTGTGTTTGTCCGAGCCAGTGTGTGTGTGTCCGTGTCTGTGTGTGTGTCCGTGTCCGTGTCCGTGTCCGTGTGTGTGTGTGTGTGTGTGTCCGTGTGTGTGTCCGTGCCCGTGTGTGTGTGTGTCCGTGCGTGTGTGTGTCCGTGCGTGTGTGTGTCCGTGTGTGTGTGTGTCCGTGCCCGTGTGTGTGTGTTGTCTCACCAAGGCGGCTGCCGTTGCGTTGCACGGCCATGAAAGACCCTAGCCCTCCTCCACCTATGACGCTCTGGGGTCTCCGCAGAGGGGGCTTCTTGAAGGAACTAGTGTACTGGTGCAGGAAGGAGTGAACACTGTGGGCCGAGGGGGGAAGTCCGTGCACCACGGTCCCTGTTGCTGGGAAGAGACAGAACTGCGAATCAATAAGAGTACCTTAAATTAGAATACTGTTAGCCTGTACTGTATAACACTGTTTAGCATAGATGGAACCAGGCGTTCTTCCCCAACCAAGTAACCTGACCAGGGAAAACCCAAGGCCTAAAACGAGGCATATTGTCAGGAACTGTAATCCTCTATATGAACTGCCGCACACCACCGCTGCTAAAACGTGGCTGCCACTAAAATAAAGTCCTGCTGGAAAAAAACCTCTTAGGGGAAACACTGTTAGGTATAAATCAAAGAGGGATTATTAGGCCTTGTGTGTGGACATCAATACCAAGAGAAAGATGGAGAGAAAACTAATGGGATTAAGATCAAAGAAGAACATCAGAGAGAAAACAGAACGTCTCTCAAATCAACAGATGACCTAACACACTCCTTCCTACATCGTTACTGGATAACACGCGCACACACACACACTTATTCCACTACTACTGCAGTGTTGTGTTATATAGATCATATTAAGGGTATTAGGACTCATCCCCATCACACCATCTCTATTCATCTGACCATTCTGTCTCCTGGATTTATACTGGCAAACACACAGCAGTCTGCCGCAACACAATCCCCTCTGCAGAAGAACACACACGTAAATCCTCCTCCTACACACACACACACCTTTAATATCACACCACACACACACACACACACACCTAATCTGTCCCTATTCAGGAGCAGGGAACAGTCAGGGCAGATTTGGAGTTTAAAAGCGATTAAAAAAACATGGATGAGCTGATCGAGTGATTTTTTAAAATGTTACCTTTTATTTAACTAGGCAAGTCAGTTAAGAACAAATTCTTATTTTCAATTACGGCCTACTGGGGAACAGTGGGTTAACTGCCTTGTTCAGGGGCAAAACGACAGATTTTTATCTTGTCAGCTCGGGGATTCAATCTAGCAACCTTTCAGTTACTAGACCAATGCTCTAAACACTAGGCTACCTACCGCCCAGAATACCTACAGAGAAGAAGAGAGGGAAGGAGAGGGGAGCTGGTTAAAAGGAGAGAAGAAAAGAGGGAAGGAGAGGGGAGCTGGTTAAAATGAGAGAATAAGAGAGGGAAGGAGAGGGGAGCTGGTTAAAAGGAGAGAAGAAGAGAGGGAAGGAGAGGGGAGCTGGTTAAAAGGAGAGAAGAGAGGGAAGGAGAGGGGAGCTGGTTAAAAGGAGAGAAGAAGAGAGAAGGAGGTTAAAAGGAGAGAAGAAGAGAGGGAAGGAGAGGGAAGGAGGTTAAAAGGAGAGAAGAAGAGAGGGAAGGAGAGGGAAGGAGGTTAAAAGGAGAGAAGAAGAGAGGGAAGGAGAGGGAAGGAGGTTAAAAGGAGAGAAGGAGAGGGAAGGAGAGGGAAGGAGGTTAAAAGGAGAGAAGAAGAGAGGGAAGGAGAGGGAAGGAGGTTAAAAGGAGAGAAGAAGAGAGGGAAGGAGAGGGAAGGAGGTTAAAAGGAGAGAAGAAGAGAGGGAAGGAGAGGGAAGGAGGTTAAAAGGAGAGAAGAAGAGAGGGAAGGAGGGGGGAGCTGGTTAAAAGGAGAGAAGAAGAGAGGGAAGGAGAGGGGAGCTGGTTAAAAGGAGAGAAGAAGAGAGGGAAGGAGAGGCGAGCTGGTTAAAAGGAGAGAAGAGAGGGAAGGAGAGGGAAGGTTAAAAGGAGAGAAGAAGAGAGGGAAGGAGAGGGAAGGAGAGGGAAGGAGAGGGAAGGAGAGGGAAGGAGAGGGAAGGAGAGGGAAGGAGAGGGGAGCTGGTTAAAAGGAGAGAATAGCTGTTGAAGAAAAGAGAGGAGGGGAGCTGGGAAAAACACTGATAAAGCCTGGTGATGAAAGACAGAGAGAGAGAGAGACAGAACGAGGAGAGAAATGTGTTTCAAGATGAACAGCTGCTTTCAGAGTCCTCTAAGTCACTGTGGCAATGTCATGGAAACTGTAGAACGTTCGAGACCCTGACAAGCCAGCACCATAGCAACGCCACGGCAGCCAACGACAACACCAGACTATCCCTGGAAGGCTTAATACCAGCTGAGAGATAGTGTGACATAGCTGTTTAATTATCTTTGTTTTTATGCCTCGCAGGCTACATACAGCCCCCCCACACACACCCCCGTGCCCCCCCCACACACACACACCCGTGCCCCCCCCACACACACACACCCGTGTCCCCCCCCCACACACACCCACCCCCGTGCCCCCCCCACACACACCAACCCCCGTGCCCCCCCACACACACCAACCCCCGTGCCCCCCCCACACACACCCCCATGCCCCCCCCCACACACACCCCCGTGCCCCCCCCCACACACACACGCACCCTCACCGCTGTCCTTGATGCCGTTCTCCTCTATAGTCTTCTGTTCAGCCAGTTCAGACAGAGACTCATCGATGGTCTGACTCCCTCTCAGAGTCTGGGACAGCCTCCTCCTAAACCGCTTCATCTTCTCCATGGTGCTCTCTGGCAGAGGAGGTCTGGGGAGAGAAGGGGACAGTCAGTAAGGTCTGGGGAGAGGAGGGGACAGTCAGTAAGGTCTGGGGAGAGGAGGGGACAGTCAGTAAGTTCTGGGGAGAGGAGAGGAGGGGACAGTTAGTAAGTTCTGGGGAGAGGAGAGGAGGGGACAGTCAGTAAGGTCTGGGGAGAGGAGGGGACAGTCAGTAAGTTCTGGGGAGAGGAGGGGACAGTCAGTAAGTTCTGGGGAGAGGAGAGGAGGGGACAGTCAGTAAGGTCTGGGGAGAGGAGAGGACAGTCAGTAAGGTCTGGGGAGAGGAGAGGAGGGGACAGTCAGTAAGGTCTGGGGAGAGGAGAGAGGGGACAGTCAGTAAGGTCTGGGGAGAGGAGAGGAGGGGACAGTCAGTAAGGTCTGGGGAGAGGAGAGGAGGGGACAGTCAGTAAGGTCTGGGGAGAGGAGAGGAGGGGACAGTCAGTAAGGTCTGGGGAGAGGAGAGGACAGTCAGTAAGTTCTGGGGAGAGGAGAGGAGGGGACAGTCAGTAAGGTCTGGGGAGAGGAGGGGACAGTCAGTAAGGTCTGGGGAGAGGAGAGGAGGGGACAGTCAGTAAGGTCTGGGGAGGGGAAAGAGGAGGGGACAGTCAGTAAGGTCTGGGGAGAGGAGAGAGGAGGGGGCAGTCAGTAAGGTCTGGGGAGAGGAGAGAGGAGGGGACAGTCAGTAAGGTCTGGGGAGAGGAGAGAGGAGGGGACAGTCAGTAAGGTCTGGGGAGAGTCAGTAAGGTCTGGGGAGAGGAGGGGAGAGTCAGTGAGGTCTGGGGAGAGGAGGGGACAGTCAGTAAGGTCTGGGGAGAGGAGGGGAGAGTCAGTATGGTCTGGGGAGAGTCAGTAAGGTCTGGGGAGAGTCAGTAAGATCTGGGGAGATGAGGGGAGAGTCAGTGAGGTCTGGGGAGAGGAGGGGACAGTCAGTAAGGTCTGGGGAGGGGAAAGGGGAGGGGACAGTCAGTAAGGTCTGGGGAGAGGAGGGGACAGTCAGTAAGGTCTGGGGAGAGGAGGGGAGAGTCAGTATGGTCTGGGGAGAGGAGGGGAGAGTCAGTAAGGTCTGGGGAGAGTCAGTAAGGTCTGGGGAGAGTCAGTAAGGTCTGGGGAGAGTCAGTAAGATCTGGGGAGAGTCAGTAAGATCTGGGGAGAGTCAGTAAGATCTGGGGAGAGTCAGTAAGATCTGGGGAGAGTCAGTAAGATCTGGGGAGAGTCAGTAAGATCTGGGGAGAGTCAGTAAGATCTGGGGAGAGTCAGTAAGATCTGGGGAGAGGAGGGGAGAGTCAGAAAGGTCTGGGGAGAGGAGGGGAGAGTCAGTAAGGTCTAACCAGTAGGCTAATCATTACCACATGGGCTTGAGAGATTGTTGATGAGACCTGTGTTACTTTTCAACAAGAAGTGATCATTATTAGTGAATGTGCATTTTGCATGGTTCTAGTTACATTTGAAACAAAAAAAGGTATGTTCATAGACTTGAAAGCCAGATCAGTGATTACTGCACAAAAAAAAGCAGGTTCAACTATTTTGATAAAATAATTAGTGGGTCTTATGGTTGTGGAAGGCTGGGTCTAATGGTTGATGAACAGCCTCTGCAGCAGAGGTAACTCTGGGTCTTGCTTTCCTGTGGCGGTCCTCATGAGAGCGCTTGATGGTTTTTGCAACTGCAATTGAAGAAACTTTCAAAGTTCTTGACATTTTCAGTATTGACTGACCTTCATGTCTTAAAGTAATGGACTGTCATTTCTCTTTTCTTATTTGAGCTGTTCTTGCCATAATATGGACTATTTTACCAAATAGGGCTATCTTCTGTATACCACCCCTACCTTGTCACAACACATCTAATTGGCTCAAACACATTAAGGAAATAAATTCCGCAAATTAACTTAAAACCTCTTGGTGTTAGGGGGCAGTATTTTCATTTTTGGAAAAGAAAACGTTCCCGTTTTAAAACGGGATATTTTGTCAGGAAAAGATGCTAGAATATGCATATAATTGACAGCTTTGGATAGAAAACACTAACGTTTCCAAAACTGTGAAGATATTGTCTGTGAGTATAACAGAACTGATGTTGCAGGCGAAAGCCTGAGAAAAATCCAATCCGGAAGTGCCCCAGGTTTTGAAAGCGCTGCGTTCCAATGAGTCCCTATTCAGCTGTGAATGTACCATCAACGAGCTTACGCTTTCTACGCATTCCCCAAGGTGTCTACAGCATTGTGACGTAGTTTTACGCATTTCTGTTGAAGAATAGCCGTAGGCAGCCACATTGCGTAAGTGGTCACATGGTGGCTCCGAGAGAGATTCTCGCGTAAAATACAGAGGTAGCCATTACTCCAATCGGTCAGAGTGAAAAACGAATTGTCCCGACTGATATATTATCGAATAGATATTAGAAAAACACCTTGAGGATGGATTCTAAACAACGTTTGCCATGTTTCTGTCGATATTATGGAGCTAATTTGGAATATTTTTCGGCGTTGTGGTGAAATACGGGCGATTTCTTAGCCAAACGTGAAGAACAAACGGAGCTATTTCGCCTACAAAAATAATATTTTGGGAAAAAATGAACTTTGGCTGTCTACCTGGGAGTCTTGTGAGTGAAAACATCCGAAGTTCATCAAGGTTAAACTATTTAATTTGATTGCTTTTCTGATTTCCGTGACAAGTTTGCCTGCTGCTACCAAGGCATAATGCTATGCTAGGCTATGATAAACTTACACAAATGCTTGTCTAGCATTGGCTGTAAAGCATATTTTGAAAATCTGAGATGACAAGGTGATTAACAAAAGGCTAAGCTGTGTTCCAATATATTTCACTTGTGATTTTCATGAATAGGAATATTTTCTAGGAAGATTTATGTCCGTTGCGTTATGCTAATTAGTGTCAGATGATGACAACGGTCCTGTTCACGGGCTGGGCGTCACTACAGGTTAACAAGGCACACCTGTTAATTGAAATGCATTCCAGGTGACTCATGAAGCTGGTTGAGAGAATACCAAGAGTGCAAAGCTGTCAAGGCAAAGGCTGGCTACTTTGAAGAATCTCAAATATATTTTGATTTGTTGAACACTTTGTTGGTTACTACATGATTCCATATGTGTTATTTCATAAGTTTTGATGTCTTCACTATTTCTCTACAATGTAGAACATAGAACAAATAAAGAAAAACCCTTGAATGAGTAGGTGTGTCCAAACATTTGACTGGTACTGTATATCATGAATCACCCATAAGTTAGGCCATATCGCCCAGCCTCAGCAAGACGCAACATGTTCTGGGAACTTCCCTAATAAATCAACACTGCTTTCAAAGAGTTCACAAGGAACACAAGCATCAAACACACCTCAAGCAATATACACCAATACCACATCTATAGTAAAAATGGGTTCATGAGAAAGAACACAAGCATCAAACACACCTCAAGATCCTCAAGCTAAATATCCAAGTAATCCCACATCTGCTGTGAAATGTAGACTTTGCATTGATTTATAGCTACTGACTGGAGCGAACACAAAAACCCATCAACACTAAAAGGAAACAGGCTTAAGGTAGAGTTAGTAATAGACCCTAATTCATTTCCAACACTGGAAAAACATGACGTATCGGGAGAGATAATGATTCATGTCGCTATGGGACGGAATGAGTCTAATGTGAAGAAGAAGAACCAAACCATTAAAAACACTTACACACATCATTTCGATTTGAGTCACAGAACAGTAGAGGTAATTACATTGAGAAAAGTAGCAAACATGACGTATCGGGAGAGATTCAGGGGATGGAAACTAATATGAACTGACTGGAGGGAACCAGAAACAACCTATCAACAGTCAGGGGGGGTGGGGATATACAGAATTTAGACGTTATTAAAATAGGCCAATTAATTTCCCACACTGGAAAAACATTTTGTATTGGGAGAGATGGATGAAAGTCATGGTCTGCATCCCAAATGGTACCACATTCCCTAAAAGGTGTGCAGCACGATGTAGGGGATAGTGTGCCATTTGAGTCCATGAACTGCTAGCAGATGGTAAAGCAGGGGATTTCTGAGAAAAAGGGGAGAACAGGACTAGTGTGGGGCTACAGCCCCTTCACGTTGCATTCCATCCCCATTCAGTGTGAGGGACAGATGGTGTGTATGTGGACTCAGGAGTTGTCACTGCCAAAGGCATAGCTCATAGAGGTCTACTTCCTCTCCGCGGGGGCTCCAGCGCAGCCTTCTCTCCGCGGGGGCTCCAGCTCAGCCTTCTCGCCGCGGGGGCTCCAGCTCAGCCTTCTCTCCGCAGGGGCTCCAGCTCAGCCTTCTCGCCGCGGGGGCTCCAGCTCAGCCTTCTCGTCACGGGGGCTCCAGCTCAGCCTTCTCGTCACGGGGGCTCCAGAGCAGCCCTTCTCGTCACGGGTGCTCCAGCTCAGCCTTCTCGCCGCGGAGGCTCCAGCTCAGCCTTCTCGCCGCGGGGGCTCCAGCTCAGCCTTCTCGCCGCGGGGGCTCCAGCTCAGCCTTCTCGTCGCGGGGGCTCCAGCTCAGCCTTCTCGTCGCGGGGGCTCCAGCGCAGCCTTCTCGCCGCGGGGGCTCCAGCGCAGCCTTCTCGCCGCGGGGGCTCCAGCGCAGCCTTCTCGTCACGGGGGCTCCAGAGCAGCCTCAGTGCACACTGTGTTCCACGAAGTAAAAATGGATGAATGCATTTGACTGGAGTTATTGACGGCAGTGTCTGACCCATCCGGTCCTTGTTCCTGTAGCTTGGCTTGTGGTCTAGTCTGAAGCCCCGGAGCGCTGGATGTGATCCCAGTGTATCCCTGCTCTCTTCCCCCCCCCCCCCCCCCCCATGTCAAAATGCAAAGCCCCCAGCAGGAGACTAAAATGATATTCTGTTCTGTCTTCTTTCATCAAACACCCTACAGTACACACGCATTACACCACGGCTAACCATGATTTCCCTACATGGACAAACTCAGCTTTCCAGCAGCTATATGCAAAATTGTATTTTCCACATCAGTTTGCCTGGCATGGAGAACAGTGAGGATTGGAGGGGGTAGGGAAAAGACAAGGGGAAGGGGGAGGAGAGAGAGGGGATGTGAGGTGAGAGAGGGGATGTGAGGAGAGAGAGGGGATGTGAGGAGAGAGAGGGAGGTTGTGAGGAGAAAGTAGAAGTAGGCTGAGGAGAAGCTGCTCAATAAAAGGAGTCAGCATGCATCAACCCGGCTGGTGGCCGAACTGTGGCAAGACTGAGCACAGCAACAAGACACAGGTAGTTATTCTACATCAACAAGGTCTCTCCCAGGCAGACACAATGTAGTTATACTGCACCAACAAGGTCTCTCCCAGGCAGACATGTCAAGGCAGACAGGGGTTTCCAGATGTCCAAGATCTTTTGAAGAAGCACAAAGAAACCGTCAACGTTGAGGACCGTAGACGCAGTGGTCGGCCAAGGAAACTAACTGCAGCAGATGAAAGACATCATGCTTTCTTCCTTTCGCAATCGGAAGATGTCCAGCAGTGACATCAGCTCAGAATTGTCAGAAAACAGTCATCTACTGTCCAGAGAAGTTTGGTCAGAAGTGGCCTTCATCATGGAAGACTTGCAGCCAAAAAGCCATACCTCCGACATGAAAACAAGACCAAGTGCACGAAAACACAGGAAATGGGGTGCATAAAAATGGCAGCAGGTGCTCCAATTTGAAATATTTGGCTGTAGCAGAAGGCAATTTGTTCACCGAAAGGCTGGAGAACAGTACACAAATGAGTGACTGCAGGCAACAGTGAAGCATGGTGGAGGTTCCTTGCAAGTTTGGGGCTGCATTGCTGCAAATGGAATTGGGGATTTGGTCGGAATGAATGGTCTCCTCAATGCTGAGAAGTACAGGCAGATACTTATCCATCATGCAATACCATCAGGGAGGCATCTGATTGGCCCCAAATTTATTTTGCTGCATGACAACGACCCCAAACATACAGCGAACGTCATTAAGAACTATCTTCAGTGTACAGGCCCCCACAGAGCCCTGATCTCAACATCATCGAGTCTGTCTGGGATTACATGAAGAGAAGAGAAGCACCAGAGGCTGCCTAAATCCACGGAATAAATGTGGTTAGTTCTCCTAGATGTCTGGGCCAACCTACCTGCTGAGTTCCTAGAAGAATTGATGCTGTTTGAAGCAAAAGGGTAGTCACACCAAATATTGATTTGATGTAGATTTTTCTTGTGTTCACTCACTTTGCATTTTGTTAATTGATAAATATAAAATATTAACATGTCTATTTCTGAAAGCATTCTTATTTTAAAGCATTTGCTCACACCTGCCTAATTGTTTTGCACACATACACACACACACACACACATACATACATACATACATACTTTACATACATACATACATACATACATACTTTACATACATACATACAGTGGGGAGAACAAGTATTTGATACACTGCCGATTTTGCAGGTTTTCCTACTTACAAAGCATGTAGAGGTCTAATTTTTATCATAGTTACACTTCAACTGTGAGAGACGGAATCTAAAACAAAAATCCAGAAAATCACATTGTATAATTTTTAAGTAATTAATTTGCATTTTGATCACCTACCAACCAGTAAGAATTCCAGCTCTCACAGACCTGTTAGGTTTTCTTTAAGAAGCCCTCCTGTTCTCCACTCATTACATGTATTAAATGCAACTGTTTGAACTCGTTACCTGTATAAAAGACACCTGCCCACACACTCAATCAAACAGACTCCAACCTCTCCACAATTCTACCTCTACATGCTTTGTAAGTAGGAAAACCTGCAAAATCGTCAGTGCATCAAATACTTGTTCTCCCCACTGTTTGTATGTACTTATTATCTTGGCCAGGTCTCAGTTGTAAATGAGAACTTGTTCTCAACTAGCCTACCTGGTTAAATAAAGGTGTTCTCAACTGGCCTACCTGGTTAAATAAAGGTGTTCTCAACTGGCCTACCTGGTTAAATAAAGGTGTTCTCAACTGGCCTACCTGGTTAAATAAAGGTGTTCTCTACTAGCCTACCTGGTTAAATAAAGGTGTTCTCAACTGGCCTACCTGGTTAAATAAAGGTGTTCTCAACTAGCCTACCTGGTTAAATAAAGGTGTTCTCAACTGGCCTACCTGGTTAAATAAAGGTGTTCTCTACTAGCCTACCTGGTTAAATAAAGGTGTTCTCAACTGGCCTACCTGGTTAAATAAAGGTGTTCTCAACTAGCCTACCTGGTTAAATAAAGGTGTTCTCAACTGGCCTACCTGGTTAAATAAAGGTGTTCTCAACTAGCCTACCTGGTTAAATAAAGGTGTTCTCAACTGGCCTACCTGGTTAAATAAAGGTGTTCTCAACTAGCCTAACTGGTTAAATAAAGGTGTTCTCAACTAGCCTACCTGGTTAAATAAAGGTGTTCTCAACTAGCCTACCTGGTTAAATAAAGGTGTTCTCAACTAGCCTACCTGGTTAAATAAAGGTGTTCTCAACCAGCCTACCTGGTTAAATAAAGGTGTTCTCAACTGGCCTACCTGGTTAAATAAAGGTGTTCTCAACCAGCCTACCTGGTTAAATAAAGGTGTTCTCAACCGGCCTACCTGGTTAAATAAAGGTGTTCTCAACTAGCCTACCTGGTTAAATAAAGGTGTTCTCAACTGGCCTACCTGGTTAAATAAAGGTGTTCTCAACCAGCCTACCTGGTTAAATAAAGGTGTTCTCAACCAGCCTACCTGGTTAAATAAAGGTGTTCTCAACTGGCCTACCTGGTTAAATAAAGGTGTTCTCAACTGGCCTACCTGGTTAAATAAAGGTGTTCTCAACTAGCCTACCTGGTTAAATAAAGGTGAAATAGAAAACAAATACAAAATAAAAAAGTGGTACCCTTCCTGCAGACTCATCCTGACATGACCCTCCAGCATGACAATGCCACCAGCCATACTGCTCGTTCCGTGCGTGACAGGAATGTCCGTGTTCTGCCATGGCCAGCGAAGAGCCCGGATCTCAATCCCATTGAGCACGTCTGGGACCTGTTGGATTGGAGGGTGAGGGCTAAGGCCAATTCCCCCCAGAAATGTCCGGGAACTTGCATGTGCCATGGTGGAAGAGTGGGGTAACATCTCACAGCATGAACTGGCAAATCTGGTGCAGTCCATGAGGAGGAGATGCACTGCAGCACTTAATGCAGCACACAACACCAGATACTGACTGTTACCTTGATTTTGACCGCCCTTTGTTCAGGGACACATTATTCCATTTCTGTTAGTCACATGTCTGTGGAACTTGTTCAGTTTATGGCTCAGTTGTTGAATCTTGTTATGTTCATACAAATATTTACACATGTTAAGTTTGCTGAAAATAAACACAGTTGACAGTGAGAGGGCGTTTCTTTGTATATATAAAGGTATATATATACACACACACACACATATCCTGTGCAAGAACAATCTTCAACGTAAAGAAGAACAAGTAGTCCTGGAAGTGATGGTATGGCCCCATATATATATATATATATATATAGTACTGTGCAAAAGTTTTAGTCTGGTGTGTGTGTGTGATGTACACACGCACACAAACACACACACACACACACACACACACACACACACACAAACATTTGTAGTTGGAAGTTTACATACACCTTAGTCAAATACATTTAAACTCAGTTTTTCACAATTCCTGACATTTAATCCGAGTAAAAAATCCCTCTCTTAGATCAGTTAGGATCACCACATTATTTTAAGAATGTGAAATATCAGAATACTAGTAGAGAGAATGGTTTATTTCAGCTTTTATTTCTTTTATCACATTCCCAGTGGGTCAGAAGTTTACATGCTACCAAATGCTAATTGAGGGTATTGCCTTTAAATTGTTTAACTTGGGTCAAATGTTTCAGGTAGCCTTCCACAAGCATCCCACAATAAGTTTGGTGAATTTTGGCCCATTCCTCCTGACAGAGCTGGTGTAACTGAGTCAGGTTTGTAGGCCTCCTTGCTCGCACACGATTTTTCAGTTCTGCCCAAAAATTGTCTATGGGATTGAGGTCAGGGCTTTGTGATGGCCACTCCAATACCTTGACTTTGTTGTCCTTAAGCCATTTTGCCACAGCTTTGTAAGTATTCTTGGGATCCTTGTCCACTTGGAAGACTCCTTTGCGACCAAGCTTTAACTTCCTGACTGATGTCTTGAGATGTTGTTTCAATATATCCACATAAATTGTTCTTCCTCATGAAGCCATCTATTTTGTGAAGTGCACCAGTCCCTCCTGCAGCAAAGCACCTCCACAACATGATGCTGCCACCCCCGTGCTTCATGGATGGGATGGTGTTCTTCGGCTTGAAAGCCTCCCCCTTTTCCTCCAAACATAATGATGGTCATTATGGCCAAACAGTTCCATTTTTGTTTCATCAGACCAGAGGACATTTCTCCAAAAAGTACAATCTTTGTCCCCATGTGCAGTTGCAAACCGTAGTCTGGCTTTTTTATGGTGGTTTTGGAGCAGTGGATTCTTCCTTGCTGAGCGGCCTTTCAGGTTATGTCGATATAGGACTCGTTTTACTGTGGATATAGATACTTTTGTACCTGTTTTCTCCAGCATCTTCACAAGGTCCTTTGCTGTTGTTCTGGGATTGATAGGCACTTTTCACACCAAATCACGGTCATCTCTAGGAGACAGAACGCGTCTCCTTCCTGAGCGGTATGACGGCTGCGTAGTCCCATGGTGTTTATACTTGGGTACTGTTGTTTGTACAGATGAAAGTGGTACCTTCAGGTGTTTGGAAATTGCTCCCAAGGATGAACCAAACTTGGAGGTCTACAGTTTATTTCTGAGGTCTTGGTGGGGGACAGAGCGAGAGAGCGGGTGGGGGACAGAGCGAGAGAGAGAGCGGGTGGGGGACAGAACGGGTGGGGGACAGAGCGAGAGAGAGAAAGCGGGTGGGGGACAGAGCGAGAGAGAGAAAGCGGGTGGGGGCACAGAACGGGTGGGGGACAGAGCGAGAGAGAGCGGGTGGGGGACAGAGCGAGAGAGAGAGCGGGTGAGGGCACAGAACGGGTGGGGGACAGAGCGAGAGAGAGGGAGAGAGAGAGCGGGTGGGGACAGAGCGGGAGAGAGAGAGAGAGAGAGCGCAGGTGGGGGCACAGAACGGGTGGGGGACAGAGCGAGAGAGAGGGTGGGGGACAGAGCGAGAGAGCGGGTGGGGGACAGAGCGAGAGAGAGAGAGAGAGAGAGCGGGTGGGGGACAGAGCGGGTGGGGAACAGAGCGGGTGGGAGACCGAGAGAGAGAGAGCGGGTGGGGGACAGAGCGAGAGAGCGGGTGGTGGACAGAGCGAGAGAGAGCGAGAGCGGGTGGGGGACAGAGCGGGTGGGGAACAGAGCGGGTGGGAGACCGAGAGAGAGAGAGCGGGTGGGGGACAGAGCGGGTGGGGGACAGAGCGAGAGAGAGAGCGGGTGGGAGACACAGAGAGAGAGAGGGTGGGAGACACAGAGAGAGAGAGAGAGAGAGACACAGAGAGAGAGAGAGAGAGAGAGAGAGAGAGCGGGTGGGGGACAGAGCGAGAGAGACAGAGCGAGAGAGAGAGAGTGAGCGGGTGGGGGACAGAGCGAGAGAGAGAGCGGGTGGGAGACACAGAGAGAGAGAGAGGGTGGGAGACAGAGCGAGAGAGAGAGAGAGAGAGAGAGAGAGAGAGAGAGAGAGAGAGCGGGTGGGGGACAGAGCGAGAGAGAGAGCGAGAGAGAGAGAGAGTGAGCGGGTGGGGGACAGAGCGGGTGGGGGACAGAGCGAGAGAGAGAGCGGGTGGGAGACACAGAGAGAGAGAGGGTGGGAGACACAGAGAGAGAGAGAGAGGGAGAGAGAGAGAGCGGGTGGGGGACAGAGCGAGAGAGAGAGCGGGTGGGAGACACAGAGAGAGAGAGGGTGGGAGACAGAGCGAGAGAGAGAGAGAGAGAGAGAGAGCGGGTGGGGGACAGAGCGAGAGAGACAGAGCGAGAGAGAGAGAGTGAGTGGGTGGGGGACAGAGCGGGTGGGAGACCGAGAGAGAGATAGCGGGTGGGGGACAGAGCGGGTGGGGGACAGAGCGAGAGAGAGAGCGGGTGGGAGACACAGAGAGAGAGAGAGGGTGGGAGACACAGAGAGAGAGAGGGTGGGAGAGAGCGGGTGGGGGACAGAGCGAGAGAGAGAGCGGGTGGGAGACACAGAGAGAGAGAGGGTGGGAGACAGAGCGAGAGAGAGAGAGAGCGGGTGGGGGACAGAGCGAGAGAGAGCGGGTGGGGGACAGAGCGGGTGGGAGACCGAGAGAGAGAGAGCGGGTGGGGGACAGAGCGAGAGAGAGAGCGGGTGGGAGACACAGAGAGAGAGAGGGTGGGAGACAGAGCGAGAGAGAGAGAGAGAGAGAGAGAGAGAGAGAGTGGGTGGGGGACAGAGCGAGAGAGAGAGCGGGTGGGGGACAGAGCGGGTGGGGAACAGAGCGGGTGGGAGACCGAGAGAGAGAGAGCGGGTGGGGGACAGAGCGGGTGGGGGACAGAGCGGGTGGGGGACAGAGCGAGAGAGAGAGCGGGTGGGAGACACAGAGAGAGAGAGGGTGGGAGACAGAGCGAGAGCGAGAGCGAGAGAGAGAGAGAGAGAGAGAGAGAGAGAGAGAGAGAGAGAGAGCGGGTGGGGGACAGAGCGGGTGGGGGACAGAGCGAGAGAGAGAGAGACAGCGGGTGGGGGACAGAGCGGGTGGGGGACAGAGTGGGAGAGAGACAGCGGGTGGGGGACAGAGCGAGAGAGAGAGCTCAGTCTGTGGCAAGACAGGCATTTAACACTAGCTGTCACTCAGAGCGGTCGTTGCTATAGCAGCGGCGTTAATCAACTTTGAGTCTTATTTTCTCTGAGGACCGACCAGGACCCTGTTATCATTAGTCCACATACACACACAGTCTGTCAAAGGTGACTACTGTCATCACCTTTCTGCCAACACATCAACACTCTGGTGCCAGCGCCACTCAGACCCTCTGACACAGGTGACGACGACGACCGAGCTAGAGAGGAGTGGCGGGGACGACAGAGCTAGAGAGGAGTGGCGGGGACGACAGAGCTAGAGAGGAGTGGCGGGGACGACCGAGCTAGAGAGGAGTGGCGGGGACGACAGAGCTAGAGAGGAGTGGCGGGGACGACAGAGCTAGAGAGGAGTGGAGGGGGCGACAGAGCTAGAGAGGAGTGGCGGGGACGACAGAGCTAGGAAGAGTGGCGGGGACGACAGAGCTAGAGAGGAGTGGGGGGACGACAGAGCTAGAGAGGAGTGGGGGGACGACAGAGCTAGAGAGGAGTGGTGGGGACGACAGAGCTAGAGAGTAGTGGTGGGGACGACAGAGCTAGAGAGGAGTGGCGGGGACGACAGAGCTAGAGAGGGGTGGTGGGGAGGAGGCAGAAGAAGAGACTAGGGGGCAGGGACTTGACAGACGAGAGCATGGGAAAGAGAAAGATCAAGTACCATTTACAGAGATAGTCGTGTCCCTTGACGTTCATTCTGTATTTTTACACTGTAGCAGAACAGGGTGTTGTTCAACTCCAGACAAACTTCTAGATAAACCACCTGTCTCTCAACTGCTTCCAATTCACTCCTTCCCTTCCCACTAACCCAATGTTTAGATCTACATTGAACAATATATTGACAATGCAACGTGAAACCATTTCTAAAGCTTTTACTGAGTTACAGTTCATATAAAGGAAATCAGTCAATTGAAATAAATTCATTAGGCTCTAAAATCGATGGATTTCACATGACTGGGAATACAGATTTGCAGCCGTTGGTCACAGATGCAGAACAAAGGCAGGAGCGTAGATCAGAGAACCAGTCAGTATCTGGTGTGACCACCATTTGCCTCATGCAGCACAACACATCTCTCCTTTGCATAGAGTTGAACAGGCTTGATAATTGTGGCCTGTGGAATGTTGTCTCGCTCCTCTTCAATGGCTGTGGGAAGTTGCTGGATATTGGCGGGACCTGGAACATGCTGTCGTACACGTCGATCCCAGAGCACCCCAAACATGCTTAATGGGTGACATGTCTGGTGAGTATGCAGGCCATGAAGAACTGGGACATTTTCAGCTTCCAGGAATTGTCTACAGATCCTTGCAACATGGGGCTGTTCATTATCATGCTGAAGCATGAGGTGATGGATGAATGGCACAACAATGGGCCTCAGGATCTCATCACAATATCTCTGCATTCAAATTTCCGTCGATAAAATGCAATTGTGTTTGTTGTCCGTAGCTTATGCCTGCCCATACCATAACACCCCCCCCCCCACACACACACACACACACACACACACACACAATAGGGCTTTATTGCAGACAGAAATACTCCTCAGCAGTGCACACACACACACGACTCCGACATTCCTCATCCTAATATTTCTAAATTCCATAATTTTACTTTTAGATGTGTGTATTCTTGTGTATTATTAGATATTACTGCACTGTTGGAGCTAGGAACACAAGCATTTCACTACACCCGCAATAACATCTGCTAAATATGTGCATGTGACCAATACCATCTGCTAAATATGTGCATGTGACCAATACCATCTGCTAAATATGTGCATGTGACCAATATAATTTGATTTGGCCACACCCTTTGTGTCTTATTGCTTAAATACACAGCTGAATCCTAGGACTGATGCTATCTGTCTGTTTACCAGCCAGCTGTGTACCAGCTCAACATATAAACAGAAAGGAGAGCAGGAGGCAACATCCGTGTTCCTTTGTTCATAATGGAGATTAAGCTAGAGATAGATAGAGATAGAGCCTACATCCCACAGGGCTCTGGTCTAAAGTAGTGCCCTAAGTAGGGAACAGGGTGCTATTTAAGACATAACCAGAGAAATCTATTTGGTAATCTGGCCTTCGCTTTGTTCATAATGAGATAATCACACAGGAGTGGTTTCATCAAAGACCCTGGCCTTGTGGAGAGTCACAAAGCACAACAGCCAGCAACTCTCTCACACACACACACACACACACACACACACGAGACATAAAAGGCAACAACATTATCATCACAGAGGACACCAATTATCAGCCTTTCTCTCCCCCTCTCGTCCACATAACAGCTTCGGCCTGTCTGCCACATAGTATTTCACAGCCGTCAGTCACACACACAGAGGTGTGTGAGCTTCCTTATCGACAGTAAGGGCAGGTGGGAGCCAGAATATCAGAGGCTCAAAACACAGACATTGTTCTCTTTAGGCCTTTAGGGCTGACTCACAAATGACACCCTATTCCAACTACGTAGGGAATAGGAAGCAACTTTAGATGTCCTGGTCAAAAGTAGTGCACTGAATAGGGAACAAAGTGCCATTTGGGATATACGCTAATAGCTTTAGAGAGGCTGTTCTTACCCCAGACCCAGCCTTCTCCTGCTGGAGTAAAGATGTCTGTACTGTGAGGCTATCCACGACAACAACAAAAAAAACATTGGTTGACCGAAAGTCGCCTGCTCTTTCGAACAATAGAATATATATATTTTTTAAGTGTATTTTTCCATATACACTGGGGCAAAAAAGTATTTAGTCAGCCACCAATTGTGCAAGTTCTCCCACTTAAAAAGACGAGGCCTGTAATTTTCATCATAGGTACACTTCAACTATGACAGACAAAAGGAGAAAAAAAATCCAGAAAAACACATTGTAGGATTTTTTATGAATTTATTTGCAAATTTTGGTGGAAAATAAGTATTTGGTCAATAACAAAAGTTTCTCAATACTTTGTTATATACCCTATGTTGGCAATGCCAGAGGTCAAACGTTTTCTGTAAGTCTTCACAAGGTTTTCACACACTGTTGCTGGTATTTTGGCCCATTCCTCCATGCAGATCTCCTCTAGAGCAGTGATGTTTTGGGGCTGTTGCTGGGCAACACGGACTTTCAACTCCCTCCAAAGATTTTCTATGGGGTTGAGATCTGGAGACTGGCTAGGCCACGCCAGGACCTTGAAATGCTTCTTACGAAGCCACTTCTTCGTTGCCCGGGTGGTGTGTTTGGGATCATTGTCATGCTGAAAGACCCAGCCACATTTCATCTTCAATGCCCTTGCTGATGGAAGGAGGTTTTCACTCAAAATCTCACGATACATGTCCATTCATTCTTTCCTTTACACGGATCAGTCGTCCTGGTCCCTTTGCAGAAAAACAGCCCCAAAGCATGATGTTTCCACGCCCATGCTTCACAGTAGGTATGGTGTTCTTTGGATGCAACTCAGCATTCTTTGTCCTCCAAACGCGACGAGTTGAGTTTTTACCAAAAAAGTTATATTTTCGTTTCATCTGACATTCTCCCAATCTTCTTCTGGATCATCTAAATGCTCTCTAGCAAACTCCAGACCGGCCTGGACATGTACTGGCTTAAACAGGGGGACACGTCTGGCACTGCAGGATTTGAGTCCCTGGCGGCGTAGTGTGTTACTGATGGTAGGCTTTGTCACTTTGGTTCCAGCTCTCTGCAGGTCATTCACTAGGTCCCCCCGTGTGGTTCTGGGATTTTTGCTCACCGTTCTTGTGATCATTTTGACCCCACGGGGTGAGATCTTGCGTGGAGCCCCAGATCAAGGGAGATTATCAGTGGTCTTGTATGTCTTCCATTTCCTAATAATTGCTCCCACAGTTGATTTCTTCAAACCAAGCTGCTTACCTATTGCAGATTCAGTCTTCCCAGCCTGGTGCAGTTCTACAATTTTGTCAGCTCTTTGGTCTTGGCCATAGTGGAGTTTGGAGAGTGACTGTTTGAGGTTGTGGACAGGTTTCTTTTATACTGATAATAAGTTCAAACAGGTGCCATTAATACAGGTAACGAGTGGAGGACAGAGGAGCCTCTTAAAGAAGAAGTTACAGGTCTGTAAGAGCCAGAAATCTTGCTTGTTTGTAGGTGACCAAATACTTATTTTCCACCATAATTTGCAAATAAATTCATTAAAAATCCTACAATGTTTTTATCATTTTGTCTGTCATAGTTGAAGTGTACCTATGATGAAAATTACAGGCCTCATATTTTTAAGTGGGAGAACTTGCACAATTGGTGGCTGACTAAATACTTTTTTGCCCCACTGTATAGACCGATACACCCTGTGTGTTTTAATACAATCAACTATATGCATTGAGCTCGTCTGATTTTTCAAACTTACGGTTTGATGAAATAAGAATCAAGCGTATGCCAACTACGCTCCTGCTATTACCCTCAAGTTGCCAGGCAATAGGCTACACGAGGAGTCTGCAACCTTTCTCATGTGTATGTATGTAAATATGTAAAAATAGCCTAAATAAAGCCAACAAATAACAAACATTGCAGCCTGCAGTTAGAAAATATCCTGGCTACACATGGCCTGTCTGCAAGGAACTTAAAATATATATTTTTTTTAAATAATAGGCAAGTCAGTTAACCTCTTGAAACTAGGCAAGTCAGTTAACCTCTTGAAACTATGGGGGCGCTATTTCATTATTGGATAAAAAAAAACGTGCCCGTTTTAAGCGCAATATTTTGTCACGAAAAGATGCTCGACTATGCATATAATTGACAGCTTTGGAAAGAAAACACTCTGACGTTTCCAAATCTGCAAAGATATTGTCTGTGAGTGCCCCAGAACTGATGCTACAGGCGAAACCAAGATGAAACTTCAAACAGGAAGTGAGCAAAATTTTTGAGGCGCTGTTTTCCATTGTCTCCTTATATGGCTGTGAATGCGCCAGGAACGAGCCTACACTTTCTGCCGTTTCCCTAAGGTGTCTGCAGCATTGTGACGTATTTGTAGGCATATCATTGGAAGATTGGCCATAAGAGACTACATTTACCAGGTGTCCGCCCGGTGTCCTTTGTCGAAATTGGTGCGTAATCTTCAGCTGCAAGCATTCTTCCATGGGATTCAGAGGAGAAAGCAGACTTCCACGAACGATATATCATCGAAGAGATATGTGAAAAACACCTTGAGGATTGATTCTAAACGTTTGCCATGTTTCAGTCGATATTATGGAGTTAATTTGGAAAAAAGTTTGGCGTTTTGATGACTGAATTTGTTGTTGTTTTTTTTCTCGGTTTTGAACAAAACGGAGCGATTTCTCCTACACAAAGAATATTTTTGGAAAAACTGAACATTTGCTATCTAACTGAGAGTCTCCTCATTGAAAACATCCGAAGTTCTTCAAAGGTAGATTATTTTATTTGAATGCTTTTCTTGTTTTTGTGAAAATGTTGCCTGCTAAATGCTACGCTAGCTATCAATACTGTTACACAAATGCTTGTTTTGCTATGGTTGAAAAGCATATTTTGAAAATCTGAGATGACAGTGTTGTTAACAAAAGGCTAAGCTTGAGAGCTAGCATATTTATTTCATTTCATTTGCGATTTTCATGAATAGTTAACGTTGCGTTATGGTAATGAGCTTGAGGCTGTATTCACGATCCCGGATCCGGGATGGCTAGTATCAAGAGTTAAGAACAAATTTGTATTTTCAATGATGGCCTACTAGGGAGCCATGGGTTAACTGCCTTTTTCAGGGGCAGAACGACATATTTTTTAGTCAACCTTGTCAGCTCAGGGATTCAATCTTTGAACCTTTCGGTAACTGGCCCAACATTCTAACCACTAGGCTACCTGCTGCCACAAATGTTCTACTGCTCGAGTTTCTTTTCCTCTTATAGAATATTAAGCTCAAAAGTATTGTGGAGCTCCTGCACCTAAATATAAACAGGACCAGCACCCAAAATGAGTACTGGAACCTATTTCAGTCCAAGTCAAGCACCAATAAGAAGTAGGCCTATTTTATGACATTTCCTCTGGATCAGAGCATGACATTAAATGTACTCGGGTGATATATGCAATGGGGAATTGACATACACTAACAATCAAATAATTCACACAATGAAGTGATTAAAACAATATAAGTGCACAAACTGGCAGGAGAGCGTGCATTTTGAGGAGAGAAGTGCTTTGTGTATGGTCAATCTGATGTCTGCATTGACCGTGCAGCATTTTCGGTGACACGGCCTCAGCGCAGAGCTGTTGTCAAGGAAGTGAGTTTGTGTTGATACAGGATGTCCCGCCCCCACCTACCGTCAACCAATCATGTCAATGCGGAGCTATACAGAGCCCTACACATTGTTACCACATTTGGGAGGTGCATGGCGATGCGGGCGCGTCTGTTTTTCAGGCTGACTGCAAAGTGAGAGAGTTGGGTGACAGGCCAGGGAGCTAAATTTGCTCACTAAGATTTGTTGTCTACGGCAACTGCATTTCAGGAGGGGCTGCTTTGGGAGCCTGGGTGGCAGAGTTCTATTATGTTAATACAGCAGAGATAGAGGAAGACTTGGTATGAATGGTTATTTATAGACCGGAGTTACAGGAATGGGGAGTGTGTGGTGTGGATTCCGTGTGCGCGCGAGCGTGTCATGGCAGCTGCTCTGTTGGGGACTAGTGAGAGGCGACACTAACCTTCAGCTAGCTGTCATTGGTCTGGCTGCTTAAAAAGGCCCAGTG
Source organism: Oncorhynchus clarkii lewisi (assembly GCF_045791955.1). Lineage (NCBI taxonomy): Eukaryota > Metazoa > Chordata > Actinopteri > Salmoniformes > Salmonidae > Oncorhynchus > Oncorhynchus clarkii. The sequence continues at coordinate 88,108,444 of NC_092148.1, read as the reverse complement.
CAGTAACAAATGTGATTTTCCTGTGTTTTATAGAAATAGTTCCACACTGAGATTGAAATAATACTCTAAAATTGTGAAAATTATGATAAATACCCTTTCAGTGTAAGAGCTGTTTAAAAAGACAGCTGAAATTTCAGCCTGTTTTGTGTGGGATGGAGTTTTGGCATAGCATGACGACTCACACTAAATTCTTTGTTACTCTGTTGTTCACCGCATACTTTAGTCTGAGACTGCCATCAGTGAAGTCGTTTGTGGTGATGAGGGGCACGAGAGGTGTTGTACAAAAGTCATCAGCGATAGGATCATCTCTAACCAATCAGAGTATCAAAGACAAATTACACATTTTCCAACCACCGCTTTACCAAAGATTGTCTATGGTGACAAGATAGACATGTGACTGCTCTAACAATGGAAATACATGTCCTTAAAGATGAAGGCATGCAGGGGGAACCAAGATCAGGTGGGACCATTCTAGCCAATGAGAGAGAGCGACTCATCGTTGTATCTGTGCCATTATAGCCTCTGTGATAGCATCAAAGCTATCTCCATTTTAATGTAGTCAATTTTCTTCTTCATTGGCTGATTTCTCCCAACTCATAGGAATCCCTACCCAGTTGACTACTTTAAAATGGTGGAGCCATCAATGGCAAACTCCATGCTAAAATGGGTTATATCCATGATGAGTCATCTATCTCTATGACACCAGGCACAACTCAGATTGTCTTTTTCCCCCCCAAAGTTGCCCGAAATGCCACTCGCATCCACTTATATCAGTGCATTCGTAGCAACCTAACCATTACTGGGGCAGTAGGTAGCTTAGTGGTTAGAGCGTTGGGCCAGTAACCAAAAGGTTGCTAGATTGAATCCCCGAGCTGACAAGGTAAAGATCTGAACAAGGCAGTTAACCCACTGTTCCTTGGCCATCATTGTAAATAAGAATTTATTCTTAACTGACTTGACTAGTTAAATAAAAGGTTCAATAAAAAAAATACTTTTATTCTATCAAATAAGCCTCACGTACCAAATTAGCAATTACATATTTTGTTGACCAAACTCAACACTCATTGACCTCCATACAAAAATGATTAACAACGTGGGCTAAATGATCGTGGACAGATTTTCAGCTATGCATAGTAGCAATGGACTGTATTTACAAATATAAAGTGGGTAGTGGAATCAATAGTATATATTAGAACAGCAGCTGGGGTCAATTCCATTGTGTAAGTGAGTGAGTGAGTGAGTGAGTGAGTGAGTGAGTGAGTGAGTGAGAGTAAGTAGTCAGTGCATATAGTCACTAAGGTGCAGGACTGTTCAGGGAGACAGCTAGGTTTAGCTTTTCAGCAGTCTGATGGCCTGGTGGTAAAGGCTGTCTTGGAGCCTGTTGGTGCGAGACCTGATACTCTGGTACCGCTTGCCAGATGGTAATAGAGTTAAGTCTGTGGCTCAGGTGACTGGATCTTTCGGGCCTTCCTCAGACATCTCCTGGTGTAGATGTCCTGGAGGGCAGGGAGCTGGCCCCCAGTGATGTATTGGGCCTTCCGCACCAACGTCTGTAGGGCCTTTCGGTTGAGGGCGGGGCAGTTGCCATACCAGGCGGTGATGGCGCTGTCAATTATGCAGCTGTAGAACCGGGTTCTTTAAGGTGTCAGCACGGTTCAGTTTGGCTGGCACTTAGCCGAACGCTGCTAGCCGAACGCTGCTAGCCGAACGCTGCTAGCCGAACGCTGCTAGCCGAACGCTGTGAACGAATGTGCTCGCATAATCCCTTCAAAAGACATTCGCATGAAAAACTTTTTAAAAAGCAGAACAAGCAAGGAGGGAGGCAGAGCCAAGCATGAGCGAGAGAGATCCTATTGGCACATTCTAGCATCATCATACAAACCTGTTCATTCTAGTTCTGGGAACAGAAAACTGTATTGCGATCAAATGTTTCATTGATGAGAAAATGTGCTCAATCCATCTCGTTCCATCTTCTCCCACTGCCCGCCAGTGGGCTTCCTCTCACTACCATATTTGGTAGTGAGTGGAAACGCCAAGCAGGTACTTCACATTTAAACATCCCGTGAAATATCTGTCTCATTGTTCAATCTGTTATAGTACTGTTTGTCCATTTTGAGACGCCGTAGTAAATACTGGCTAACTCAAAATAGTCTGAATTAATCTCAGATACAGTGCCTTGCAAAAGTATTCCGCCCCCTTGAACTTTGAGACCTTTTGCCACATTTCAGGCATCAAACAAAGATATAAAACTGTATTTTTTTGTGAAGAATCAACAACAAGTGGGACACAATCATGAAGTGGAACGACATTTATTGGATATTTCAAACTTTTTTAACAAATCAAAAACTGAAAAAATTGGGCGTGCAAAATTATTCAGCCCCTTTACTTTCAGTGCAGCAAACTCTCTCCAGAAGTTCAGTGAGGATCTCTGAATGCTCCAATGTTGACCTAAATGACTAATGATGATAAATACAATCCACCTGTGTGTAATCAAGTCTCCGTATAAATGCACCTGCACTGTGATAGTCTCAGAGGTCCGTTAAAAGCGCAGAGAGCATCATGAAGAACAAGGAACACACCAGGCAGGTCCGAGATACTGTTGTGAAGAAGTTTAAAGCTGGATCTGGATACAAAAAGATTTCCCAAGCTTTAAACATCCCAAGGAGCACTGTGCAAGCGATAATATTGAAATGGAAGGAGTATCAGACCACTGCAAATCTACCAAGACCTGGCCGTCCCTCTAAACTTTCAGCTCATACAAGGAAAAGACTGATAAGAGATGCAGCCAAGAGGCCCATGATCACTCTGGATGAACTGCAGAGATCTACAGCTGAGGTGGGAGACTCTGTCCATAGGACAACAATCAGTCGTATATTGCACAAATCTGGCCTTTATGGAAGAGTGGCAAGAAGAAAGCCATTTCTTAAAGATATCCATAAAAAGTGTTGTTTAAAGTTTGCCACAAGCCACCTGGGAGACACACCAAACATGTGGAAGAAGGTGCTCTGGTCAGATGAAACCAAAATTGAACTTTTTGGCAACAATGCAAAACGTTATGTTTGGCGTAAAAGCAACACAGCTGAACACACCATCCCCACTGTCAAACATGGTGGTGGCAGCATCATGGTTTGGGCCTGCTTTTCTTCAGCAGGGACAGGGAAGATGGTTAAAATTGATGGGAAGATGGATGGAGCCAAATACAGGACCATTCTGGAAGAAAACCTGATGGAGTCTGCAAAAGACCTGAGACTGGGACGGAGATTTGTCTTCCAACAAGACAATGATCCAACACATAAAGCTAAATCTACAATGGAATGGTTCAAAAATAAACATGTCCAGGTGTTAGAATGGCCAAGTCAAAGTCCAGACCTGAATCCAATCGAGAATCTGTGGAAAGAACTGAAAACTGCTGTTCACAAATGCTCTCCATCCAACCTCACTGAGCTCGAGCTGTTTTGCAAGGAGGAATGGGAAAAAATGTCAGTCTCTCGATGTGTAAAACTGATAGAGACATACCCCAAGCGACTTACAGCTGTAATCACAGCAAAAGGTGGCGCTACAAAGTATTAACTTAAGGGGGCTGAATAATTTTGCACGCCCAATTTTTCAGTTTTTGATTTGTTAAAAAAGTTTGAAATATCCAATAAATGTCGTTCCACTTCATGATTGTGTCCCACTTGTTGTTGATTCTTCACAAAAAAAATCAGTTTTATATCTTTATGTTTGAAGCCTGAAATGTGGCAAAAGGTTGCAAAGTTCAAGGGGGCCGAATACTTTCGCAAGGCACTGTAACTCAAGAAATCTGTCATTAATTTGACATGTTTGCAGAGGAAATCTTAGTCGCGCAATTTTACATCTAACTAAGATGTTCCATGCTGTATTTGTCAATGAAAGAATTTGCATGAAAATGAGTCATCTCTCAATGAATGACAACAAAGAATCCCTAGTGTTGACCAATCACCGATGGAGGGGCATAGACTTTAGACCACTCCGAACTGTGGCTTGCCTTCAGAAAACGCCCAAACAGCCGGAAAAAAACCCTCACCAAAGTCCAGAACAAACAAAAACGTCACAAAATGTTGTCAGATGAACAAACTCTTCCAAACCGCTTCGGCCAGGAAGCAGGCCTTTAGGCACAACAGCTTGACATTTCAGGGCAGCAGCGTAGCCTAGTGCATTGGACTAGTAACTGAAAGGTTGCAAGTTCAAATCCCCGAGCTGACAAGGTACAAAATCTGTCCCTGAACAGGCTGTTAACCCACTGTTCCTAGGCTGTCATTGAAAATAAGAATTTGTTCTTAACTGACTTGCCTAGTTAAATAAAGGTAAAATAAATAACATTTCTAAAGACAAAAAATAGCAGTCCCACAACCAGGTCTACACATGAACTCAGGCTGACATACTTTCCACCAGAGCTTGGGTCAAATTACTTTCCAATTCTTTGAAATGGTCCTGACTCCAACATAGGAGTAACAATATATACACACACTGGTTATTCCAACTTTACAATACCGGTAATCAATACACTATAACAGCCAGCTCCAGGCTAGATACACAGGGGAGTTCTGGCCTAAAGCACTAGCTTTACAAAGGAAGTGTATTCTATAGTGTGTGTGTACACGGTCCCTCAGGCTGAGTGAGATCACATTCAGAACAATGACGTCTTCCTTCAGGACATCCTCCCACACACACGAAAGGAATACCATGAAAATGACTGACTACCACTTGAGTCATCCTTGAAGTGAACCCAGAGAAACACCCTCCTGTAGTCTGTACTGTAAAGCTACTCTACAGGGTTCTGTCTGCCAAGCAGCAAGGCTCCATCATGCCAACTAATGTATCACCATGTATCTAGTAGGGCCGGGACGATACCTGTACTGTGACAAGGAAACAAAACAAAGCAGATTTAACTTATTTCGGAAAACTGCCGTAATGTTGGCAACTAACATCATTATGTTGTCATCCAGAGTCACATTGATTTATTTTCCAAGCTATAAACAAACAATATTTTACATACTACAGATTTTTAGAGGACCAAAGAGTTTGGTCTGCTTCGCATTTTAATTTTTGCCTTGGAAAAATAGTGTACTCAACTCAGCAAAAAAAAAGAAATGTCCTCTCACTGCGTTTATCTTCAGCAAACTTAACATTTGTAAATATTTGTATGAACATAAGATTCAACAACAACTGAGACAAACTGAATAAGTTCCACAGATATGTGACTAACAGAAATTGAATAATGTGTCCCTGAACAAAGGGGTGGGGGTCAACATCAAAAGTAACAGTCAGTATCTGATGTGGCCACCAGCTGCATTAAGTACAGCAGTACATCTCCTCCTCATGGACTGCACCAGATTTGCCAGTTCTTGCTGTGAGATGTTACGCCACTCTTCCACCAAGGCACCTGCAAGTTCCCGGATATTTCTGGGGGGGAATGGCTCAAGCCCTCACCCTCCGATTCAACAGGTCCCAGACGTGCTCAATGGGATTGAGATCCGGGCTCGTCGCTGGCCATGGCAGAACACTGACATTCCTGTCTTGCAGGAAATCACACAGAGAACGAGCAGTATGGTTGGTGGCATTGACAAGCTGGAGGGTCATGTCAGGATGAGCCTGCAGGAAGGGTACCACATGAGGGAGGAGGATGTCTTCCCAGTAACGCACAGCATTGAGATTGCCTGCAATGACAACAAGCTCAGTCCGATGATGCCGTGACACACCACCCCAGACCACGACGGACCCTCCAACCTCCAAATCGATCCTGCTCCAGAGTACAGGCCTCGGTGTAACGCTCATTCCTCCGAAGATAAACGCGAATCCGACCATCACCCCTGGTGAGACAAAATCATGACTCGTCAGTGAAGAGCACTTTTTTTCCAGTCCTGTCTGGTCCAGCGTTGGTGGGTTTGTGCCCATAGGCAACATTGTTGCCGGTGATGTCTGGTGAGGACCTGCCTTACAACAGGCCTACAAGCCCTCAGTCCAGCCTCTCTCAGCCTATTGCGGACAGTCCGAGCACTGATGGAGGGATTGTGCGTTCCTGGTGTAACTCGGGCAGTTGTTGTTGCCTTCCTGTACCTGTGATGTTCGGATGTACTGATCCTGTACAGGTGTTACACGTGGTCTGCCACTGCGAAAATGATCAGCTGTCCATCCTGTCTCCCTGTAGCGCTGTCTTAGGCGTCTCACAGTACGGACATTTCAATATATTGCCCTGGTCACATCTGCAGTCCTCATGCCTCCTTGCAGCATGGCTAAGGCATATTAACGCAGATGAGCAGGGACCCTGGGCATCTTTCTTTTGGTGTATTTCAGAGTCTGTAGAAAGGCCTCTTTAGTGTCTTAAGTTTTCATAATTGTGACCTTAATTGCCTACCGTCTGTAAGCTGTTAGTGTCTTAACGACCGTTCCACAGGTGCATGTTCATTAATTGTTTATAGTTCATTGAACAAGCATGGGAAACAGTGTTTAAACCCTTTACAATGATGATCTGTGAAGTTATTTGGATTTTTACAGATTATCTTTTAAAGACAGGTTCCTGAAAAAGAGACATTTCTTTTTTTGCTGAGTTTAGTATTGTCCCCGCCTTCATATCCAAACACACCAAGAAAGTTGTGAAGAGGGCACAACACCACCTTCTCTTCCCCAGGAGACTGAAAAGATTTAGCATGGGTCACCAGATCCTCAAAAAGTTCTACAGCTGTACCATCGAGGTGCATCACCGCCTGGTATGGCAACTGCTCGGCATCCGACGGTACAGCACTACAGAGGGTAGTGCGTATGGCTTAATACATCACTGGGGCCAAGCCTCCTGTCACCCAGGACCTATATATTAGGCCCAGAAAATTGTCAAAGACTCCAGTCAGCCAAGTCAGACTGTTCTCTCTGCTATACCGAAGCGCCAAGTCTCAGACCAAAAGGCTCCTTAACAGCTTCTACCCCCAAGCCATAAGACTGCTGAACAATTAATCAAATGGCCACCCAGACAATTTACATTGACCCCCCCCCCCCCCCCCTTGTTTTTATGCTGCTGCAACTCGCTGTCTATTATCTATGCATAGTCACTTTACAAATTACCTCGACTAACCTGTACCCCCACACATTGACTCAGTACCCCCTGTATGCATCGTTATTGTTATGTAAATGTATTGTGTTACTTTGATTAGATTTTTTAAGAAAATATTTACTAAATAAAGTTTCATTCTATTTCTAGAACTGCGTTGTTGGTTAAGGGCTTGTAAGTAAGCATTTCACTGTAAGGTCTACACCCGTTGTATTTGGCGCATGTGACAAATAACATTTGATCTCCACACGACACAAATTCAAACAAAAAAAGTGTAGATAATCACTAATATTTCTCTGGGATGTTGATGCAATCCATTCTCTATTAATTGAGTTAAATATAATGTACAGAATGTAGTTTTTTTACATAAAAGTAGACTAAAGCCTTTTGGGAGAGGATTGGCATATATACACTAAGGATTTAATTTTAAAAGGATTTCATTCAAAAATGATTTTGTTCTAGAAATATTTTTGGAAAACAAACAGGTTTAGATTATTAGGATCCCCATTAACTACTGCACATGCAGCAGCGCCTCTTCCTAGAGGTCCACATGAAACACATAAAGCCCATTGTAGAAGTGCTCAGAAAGTGACTTCTTGGACCTGAACGCCAACACATTCAAGAGATTACAGGTGCTCAAAATTGCCCCATTTTTGCATACCCCACTATACCATAAGACATCCATGCCATAGCTTCACACTGAAACGTAAAAAAAAAATGTTTTTTTACAAGGAGCACAGGTGTGCTTAAGTTGAAAAATGTAGGCGCACAAATGAAAAATATTTGAGGTATTGAAGCTAGAATCCTTCATTTTTCTGGGTGTACGTACTGGTGGGTCCTAAATTTAAATTCCAGGTCGCACATAAAACTATTTATGCACGTATGAGAGTAAAATGGTCGCACTGTGTAGAGCCCTGCACATCTTCAACACTGGAAAAGACAAATGGTTTAGATTGTAAACGTTTTAAAATTATATCAAACAGGGTTTAAGATTTTAAAAAATGATAAAAAAAAATTGGCATTTAACGCCAATTATCTAAAAACATGTAAACTCTGATTTTTAAAAATATATTTACAGAAGTTGTAGCTTAGATCCTATTTGACATCGTCTACGGTTTGTGTTGTGCTGCCCTCGGTTGAGACAGCATGCTATTGAATAAAATGGTAATCAAATATTAATGTCAACATTCAAATGGTATAAAGATGGTTGGAGGTCCACACTTCAGAGAATATTGACTTGAATGGGAATATCTGTTGTTTTTAAATGATACTGTCAATCATCCTTAGGAAACCTATTGTAATCATGGAAATATAGATAATAGAATAGACGTGACCATTTAAGTTGGCATTCAACAGTGGGTGGACCAGCGATCATGTTTATGGTAGTAATTACAAGTTAACATTTCAATTCAATTTAAAAAGGTGTACCAGCTAAATTGCAGCGGTCTGAAGGGATAGGTCCATTCTATTAATTATATTTCTATGACTGAAATGACAAGCCATCCTGTATTCAAGAGCATGTTGTGTCTCAACCGATGACAGGCACAACACAAAAACCTCAGATGATGTGAAATAGGGTGTAAGCAACAATATAATGCAGAGTCTCTGTCCTCCTTTAAGGTACAGCTTAAGAAAAGCTTTCAAGGACCTCTGCTAATTCTGTTCTCTTGTCCCTCGGATCTGACGACACCATTATGTAGCTTTGTTAGTGGTCTATGTTGTGTGTTTTGGATCGGGTTTTTTGAGGGGGGCGGGGGGGGAGGCTTGGGTGTGAGAAGCGCTTTACAAATTAAATGAATTGTTATAATAATATGAGAAAAAAGTGGCTTACGCATTTAAAAAAAAAATATTTGACATTGTTTAGAAATTACCCAAAACATTTTTTTCTTTTACATTTTCAATAAATATTCAAATAGATCAAATCGTTTGTAAGCTTATAAGGTCCAAAAATGTAACTTTCTGACCACTTCTTCCATGGGCAAACGTATGGAATGTTGTTTATATCAAAAGGGATGCTGTCAAAAAAGTGTTTGAATTTAAATTGATTTACCCAATACACGCCCACATAAGCCTACATTCTAAACTAGCAGGGATAGTGTGTTTTTTTTGCCAAATATGTTTCAAATTAATATTTTATTTTGGTTCCTCTTAAACCCCGTTTTGGGAAATAATTGTACCTTTCCTCATCAAACAAGAACATATTTCTGCGAATTCAGCAACAAATAGTGCACACTTATCTATCCCACATAAAACATGATAGTAGCCGCGTGCCTTTTAAACGTGTAATCATTCTCAGTGGAGAGGGTATCCAGTTTACATCCCAAAGCCTGGGATAACTCCAATAGAAAACAGCCTGTCCCCCACAATAACAAACTGAAAGGCATTGACAAACACACAGCAGTGAAGAAAACATTGCTACCCCATTTTGTGACAATGCAGGGTAGAATGTGTCTTGTCGTTGTTGTTGTATGAATGTAGCCACCTCAAGCCGTTATCACCAAGCCACTTGTACAGTAGGCTAACATTTGTTGCAATATTGCAAAGGACCCATAAGAAAATGTAACTATCGCGCTCACCAGAAACAATGTGCGTTGTTCCGACCAATGTCCCCCCCGTCCCCGGAGTTTCTTTTCAGTCCGGATGCAGTCTTTCCACACGCCGTAAAAAGAGGAATACTTTGTTGTCTGCGTGTGCTAGTTTATTATCTCCGATAATGTCGCCTAAATCTGCGAAGGTGTCGCTTCCAGCATGACTATTGAGGATTCGAAGTTAGAACCTGGTGGAAAAGAAGCCGTAGCGAGTGTTCCGTTCCCTTTTCGGTAGGAGAACAGACCAGCTGTGCGAACCGATGATCACAATAGATCGCTCGTGAGGGGTGCCTGCCTACTTAGGCCGCGTTAAAATGCTAGTCGGAACTATGACCTAAGAAATGTCCGACTTGATGAGTCGTTCAACACGGCACGTGTATAACTATAACCAGTTAGCAAGTCGGACATTTCCGAGTTTCCAAGTTCCCACAAGTAGTTGAACACAGCATTACTGCTGCTTACTGACTACTACCACCGCAGTGTCATCAAAAAAACATTTTCAGACCACGGTCACTAGGTGAAATAGCGCCACGGTTCGCTGTGATCGCTACCGGCTACATACACACCGGACAGGACAGCAGTGTTGTACTGTCCGGTCTTGAGACCCCATTGAGTGTATTGTCTTGGTGTCGGATACATTTTTACTCGATATTGACTCGATCTTGGAAAGTGAGGACTTGTAATTTATTTCCGAGACCAGCTCATTAAAAAAAAAACTCAGCCTGATTATCAGCTCCCATTCAGTCAGCGCATAAAACCGCTTTGCCAGGTCAAATATCCACGCTTCTTTCATGACACATTCATTTCTTATCGCCTATTGAAACCTGGGCTTGCTAATTTACTGGTAAGATTGCTGATTTCTACTTTCATTGATAAAATATCCTCAAACTTTGTTGCGCTCATCAGAATGTCTTTAAATCTGTTTTACCCATTTCATATGTATATACTGTATTCTTGTCAAGGCCTGTCCTATTGAACTATTCCTGTACATATAATATTCTTCTGATATACTGCTTATTCAAACCATTACCATATGCATATTGTCTATACATCCCATCACATATTTATATATATAGTGTAACGACCCTGGGCGGAATATATATATATATATATATATATATATATATATATATATATATATACAGTACCAATCAAAGTCAGGACACACTTACTCATCCAAGGGTTTTTCTTTAGTTGTACTATTTTCTACGTTGTAGAATTATAGTGAAGACATCAAAACTATGAAACTCCAGACTCCGACATTGCTCGTCCTAATATTTCTATATTTCTTGATTCCATTATTTTACTTGTTAGATACGTGTGTACTGTTGTCTATTTTTGGTTATTACTCTACTGTTGGAGCTAGGAACACAAGCATTTCGCTACACCAGAAATAACATCTGATAAATATGTGTATGTGACCAATAAAATGTGATTAGATTTTATTTGAAGTCGCTGGTAGGGAACAGTGGTGGATATTGTTTGAAAGTTGCTCTTACTAGTTATTTTTAGAATGGCTCTCTATTTTCCCTCAGCATGCATTTCTTCACCAATCTGAACGTTTAAAGAATTGTAAAAAAATTCTGAAATATGAACCCAAAATACTGGACATTTTTAACTGTTATTAAGGTTGGCGATTTGACATAATTACAATCATGGTCTTGAATTGGACTTGCATTTTTCTGGTCTCTGTCTTGACTCGGTCTCACCCCCCCCCCCCCCCCCCCCCCCCCCCCTTTTGGTCTTGATCTTGACTTGATTGACTCGATTAGCACCGATCTTGGTCCTGAATCGGTCTCGCTTTAGGTGGTCTCGCACACAACACTGCAGGACAGCCAGTGTAATGTCGCCCCACAGTGGCCTCTGGTGTAGGTTGGTTCCATATGGACCCCATTGAAATCAAATTTAGATACTGTATGAATCTGTGTCATATAATCCCCACTGGGTTTTTTTTTTACAGAAGATTTTTCCTCTCTATTGAACAATGAATTTGGAATGTACTCTGCAAACATATATTTTAGGAATTTCTTGAGACAATATTTATTTATACGGGACAATATCTATTGGTTGCTTTTTTGAAAAAAATATAATCACACTATTGGGCCTTTCCTTGATCAAAATAACACTGATGTTGCATGAAAATAGCAGTCCATCTGTGTGTGAGATGGAGAGGGTTGTTTTTAATGTTCCATGTTGATGTAAGTATGAATCTCCTCACCACTATGCTGCTGTTCATTCTCACCACAGGAGACACACCCACACCCACAGGCACGCACGCACACACACACACACACACACACACACACACACACACACACACACACACACACAATCCTTCCTCCAACCTACTTTGGCCGCCTGATCAACAATCCGTCCAGTACCTCCACCCTGGATAGCCTAGTCTACTTCTCTCTCTTGACAATGTCCACATTCAGTCCGTTCTGGGTCGGGGGCCAGCTATTCAGGTGGGGAAATACTCAGCAAACAGAAGCCTACATACTTTCCTGTCAGAGTTTCTACCGAGCAGAGAGGGCAGCCTTGTTGAAGGGGCCCAGCTCAGTTCCATCTGGTGGTGTGTGTGTTTGTATGTGTGTGTGTGTGTGTGTGTGTGTGTGTGTGTGTGTGTGTGTGTGTGTGTGTGTGTGTGTGTGTGTGTGTGTGTGTTCGGTTCTGTCTGGACTGAGAGATTTGCGGGAGGCAACACAGGCAAGTCTGTGCTCTCAAAATCAGTTTTGTCATTGCTTTCCAGGAATTGAACTTGCAGACAGTGTTGTAGTAGTTGCAAGTCAACCATTGCTTCCATGTCAGATATGTGTAAACATTAAACATACAGATGTCATATATACATGTCGGTAACTCTCTGGTGTACAGCTGAATCTTGGAACTGAAGTTCTGTGTCCAGCGACAAGTCTCCACACATGGCAGTTATGATGACAAAAATTAACACATTTGTCAAAGACATACAGCTCTACCGCTAAGATGTTATCGGCATTGTGTGAAGATAAATAATTACATTGAGCATCTGTCAAGAGTCCTTCCCTCCTCTTGTAAATGCCCAAATCTCCTCGTGCTCACAAGCCTGTCCTACAAGAGAATGAGAGGTCAAATCTGAACATTACCATAGCAGCATACCACTCTGCATACCACTGCTGGCTTGCTTCTGAAGCTAAGCAGGGTTGGTCCTGGTCAGTCCCTGGATGGGAGACCAGATGCTGCTGGAAGTGGTGTTGGAGGGCCAGTAGGAGGCACTATTTTCTCTGGTCTAAAAAAATATCCCAATGCCCCAGGACACTGCCCTGTGTAGGGTGCAGTCTTTCGGATGGGATGTTAAACGGGTGTCCTGACTCTCTGAGGTCATTAAAGATCCCATGGCACTTATCGTAAGAGTAGGGGTGTTAACCCCGGGTGTCTTGGCTAAATTCCCAATCTGGCCCTCAAACCATCACGGTCACCTAATAATCCCCAGTTTACAATTGGCTCATTCCTCTCCCCTGTAACTATTCCCCAGGTCGTTGCTGTAAATGAGAATGTGTTCTCGGTCAATTTACCTGGTAAAATTTTAAAAAATGGTGTCAGTCCAGGTGTCATCTGCTTAGTTTATTACTATTTTATAACCTTATTGCTATGATGCTGCTATGTAAATACTAGGTAGGTACATACTTTTTTTTAGAGTTCTCAGATCAAACTGTTTAAACTGAAATCGTGTGGCTTATGTGTGTAAGAGTGAAACGTTGTTGTCGTTTTTGCTGCACTGTTTCTATGGTTTCCACAAAGACGTTTCTCAAATCCTCACTAATGGACTCGGCTGACCAATGGTCAAAGCCTACAAAATTCCAGCTAATCTCTCTCTCTCTCTCTCTCTGCCCCCCCCCCCTCTCTCTCTCTCTCTCTCTCTGCCCCTCTCTCTCTCTCTCTCTCTAGCTCTCCCTCTCTTTCCTCCTCTTCTCTCTCTTTGCCCCCCCCCCTCTCTCAATTCAATTCAAGGGAATTTATTGGCATGGCATATGGCATATGTTTACATTGCCAAAGCAAGTGAAGTAGATAATATACAAAAGTGAAATGAACAATAAAACAATTACAGTAAACATTACACACCAAAATAATAAAGACAATGTCATATTATGTATATATACAGCGTTGTAACGATGTGCAAATGGTTGAAGTACAAAAAGGGAAAATAAATAAACATAAATATGGGTTGTATTTACAATGGTGTTTGTTCTTCACTGGTTGCCCTTTTCTTGTGGCAACAGGTCCCAAATCTTGCTGCTGTGATGGCACACTGTGGTATTTCACCCAGCAGATACAGTGGGGCAAAAAAGTATTTAGTCAGCCACCAATTGTGCAAGTTCTCCCACTTAAAAATATGAGGCCTGTAATTTTCATCATAGGCACACTTCTACTATGACAGACAAAATGAGAAAAGAAAATCCAGAAAATCACATTGTAGGATTTTTAATGAATTTATTTGCAAATTATGGTGGAAAATAAGTATTTGGTCACCTACAAACAAGCAAGATTTCTGGCTCTCACAGACCTGTAACTTCTTCTTTAAGAGGCTCCTCTGTCCTCCACTCGTTACCTGTATTAATGGCACCTGTCTGAACTTGTTATTAGTATAAAAGACACCTGTCCACAACCTCAAACAGTCACACTCTAAACTCCACTATGGCCAAGACCAAAGAGCTGTCAAATGACACCAGAAACAAAATTGTAGACCTGCACCAGGCTGGGAAGACTGAATCTGCAATAGGTAAGCAGTTTGGTTTGAAGAAATCAACTGTGGGAGCAATTATTAGGAAATGGAAGACATACAAGACCACTGATAATCTCCCTTGATCTGGGGCTCCACGCAAGATCTCACTCCGTGGGGTCAAAATGATCACAAGAACGGTGAGCAAAAATTCCAGAACCACACGGGGGGACCTAGTGAATGACCTGCAGAGAGCTGGAACCAAAGTAACAAAGCCTACCATCAGTAACACACTACGCCGCCAGGGACTCAAATCCTGCAGTGCCAGACGTGTCCCCCTGCTTAAGCCAGTACACGTCCAGGCCCGTCTGAAGTTTGCTAGAGAGCATTTGGATGATCCAGAGCAAGATTGGGAGAATGTCATATGGTCAGGTGAAACGAAAATATAACTTTTTTGGTAAAAACTCAACTCGTCGTGTTTGGAGGACAAAGAATGCTGAGTTGCATCCAAAGAACACCATACCTACTGTGAATCATGGGGGTGGAAACATCATGCTTTGGGGCTGTTTTTCTGCAAAGGGACCAGGACGACTGATCCGTGTAAAGGACAGAATGAATGGAGCCATGTATCGTGAGATTTTGAGTGAAAACCTCCTTCCATCAGCAAGGGCATTGAAGATGAAATGTGTCTGGGTCTTTCAGCATGACAATAATCCCAAACACACCGCCCGGGCAACGAAGAAGTGGCTTCGTAAGAAGCATTTCAAGGTCCTGGAGTGGCCTAGCCAGTCTCCAGATCTCAACCCCATAGAAAATCTTTGGAGGGAGTTGAAAGTCCGTGTTGCCCAGCAACAGCCCCAAAACATCACCGCTCTAGAGGAGATCTGCATGGAGGAATGGGCCAAAATACCAGCAACAGTGTGTGAAAACCTTGTGAAGACTTACAGAAAACGTTTGACCTCTATCATTGCCAACAAAGGGTATATAACAAAGTATTGAGATAAACTTTTGTTATTGACCAAATACTTATTTTCCACCATAATTTGCAAATAAATTCATTAAAAAATCCTACAATGTGATTTTCTGGAATTTTTCCCTAATTTTGTCTGTCATAGTTGAAGTGTACCTATGATGAAAATTACAGGCCTCTCTCATCTTTTTAAGTGGGAGAACTTGCACAATTGGTGGCTGACTAAATACTTTTATGCCACACTGTATGTGAGTTCATCAAAATTGGGTTTGTTTTCTAATTCTTTGTGGGTCTGTGTAATTTGAGGGAAATATGTGCCGCTACTATGGTCATACATTTGGCAGGAGGTTAGGAAGTGCTGCTCAGTTTCCACCTCCTTTTGTGGGCAGCGTGCACATAGCCTGTCTTCTCTTGAGAGCTAGGTCTGCCTACGGCGGCCTTTCTCAATAGCAAGGCTATGCTCACTGAGTCGGTACATAGTCAAAACTTTCCTCAAGTTTTAGTCAGTCACAGTGGTCAGGTATTCTGCCACTGTGTACTCTCTGTTTAGGGCCAATCAGCATTCTAGTTTGCTCTGTTTTTTTGTGAATTCTTTCCAATGTGTCAAGTAATTATCTTTTTGTTTTCTCATTATTTGGTTGGGTCTAATTGTGTTGCTGTCCTGGGGCTCTGTTTGTGTTTGTGAACAGAGCCCCAGGACCAGCTTGCTTAGGGGACTCTTCTCCAGGTTCATCTCTCTGTAGGTGATGGCTTTGTTATGGAAGATTTGGGAATTGCTTCCTTTTAGGTGGTTGTAGAATTGAACGTCTCTTTACTAGATTTTGATCATTAGCGTGTATCGGCCTAATTCTGCTCTGCATGCATTATTTGGTGTTCTACGTTGTACACGGAGGATATTTTTGCAGGATTCTGCATGCAGAGTCTCAATTTGGTGTTTGTCCCATTTTGTGAATTCTTGGTTGGTGAGTGGACCCCAGACCTCACAACCATAAAGGGCAATGGGTTCTATAACTGATTCAAGTATTTTTAGCCAGATCCTAATTGGTATGTCGAATTTTATGTTCCTTTTGATGGCATAGAAGGACCGTCTTGCCTTGTCTCTCAGATCGTTCCCAGCTTTGTGGAAGTTACCTGTGGCGCTGATGTTTAGGCAAAGGTAGGTATATTTTTTGTGTGCTCTAGGGCTAGATGGAATTTGTATTTCGGGTCCTGGCGACTGGACCTTTTTTGGAACACCATTATTTTGGTCTTACTGAGATTTACTGTCAGGGCCCAGGTCTGGCAGAATCTGTGCAGAATATCTAGGTGCTGCTGTAGGCCCTCCTTGGTTGGTGACAGAAGCACCAGATCATCGGCAAACAGTAGACATTAGACCTCAGATTCTAGTAAGTTGGGGCTGGGTGCTGCCGGCTGTTCTAGTGCCCTCACTAATTTGTTGATATATATGTTGAAGAAGGTGGGGCTTAAGCTGCATCCCTGTCTCACCCCACGGCCCTGTGGAAAGAAACGTGTGGTTTTTTCAATATTAACCACATACTTGTTTGTGTACATGGATTTTATAATATCGTGTTCCCCCAACACCACTTTCCATCAATTTGTATAGCAAATCCTCATGCCAAATTGAGTCTAAGTATTTTTTTAAATCAACAAAGCATGAGAAGACTTTGCCTTTGTTTTGGTTTGTTTGTTTGTCAATTAGGGTGTGCAGGGTTAATATGCGGTCTGTCGTACAATAATTTGGTAAAAAGCCAATTTGACATTTGCTCAGTACATTGCTTTCACTGAGGAAATGTCTCTCATCCTCTTCCCTCTCTCTGCCCCCCTTCTCTCTCTCACTCTTTCGCTCTCTCCTCCTCTTCCCTCTCTCTGCCCCCCTCTCTCTCTCTCTCTCTCACTCTTTTGCTCTCTCCTCCTCTTCCCTCTCTCTGCTCTCCCTCTCTCTCTCTCCTCCTCTTCCCTCTCTCTGCCCCCCCCTCTCTCACTCTTTTGCTCTCTCCTCCTCTTCCCTCTCTCTCACTCACCTCTCCAGACCTTACTGAACTCTTCATCTTGTGCTAGCTACAATATATCATATATTTCCTCCTCTCATGCGATTGCAACAGAATGGAAATGTTGTCCTCTGTCTTATCCCGAGTCCCCGACCAAACTCACAGCCTTCTGTAGTACACCACCTCAACACAACTTACAGCCTTCTGTAGTACACCCCCTCAACACAACTCACAGCCTTCTGTAGTACACCACCTCAACACAACTCACAGCCTTCTGTAGTACACCACCTCAACACAACTCACAGCCTTCTGTAGTACACCACCTCAACACAACTCACAGCCTTCTGTAGTACACCACCTCAACACAACTCACAGCCTTCTGTAGTACACCACCTCAACACAACTCACAGCCTTCTGTAGTACACCACCTCAACACAACTCACAGCCTTCTGTAGTACACCACCTCAACACAACTCACAGCCTTCTGTAGTACACCACCTCAACACAACTCACAGCCTTCTGTAGTACACCCCCTCAACACAACTCACAGCCTTCTGTAGTACACCACCTCAACACAACTCACAGCCTTCTGTAGTACATTACCTCAACACAACTCACAGCCTTCTGTAGTACACCACCTCAACACAACTCACAGCCTTCTGTAGTACACCACCTCAACACAACTCACAGCCTTCTGTAGTACACCACCTCAACACAACTTACAGCCTTCTGTAGTACACCACCTCAACACAACTCACAGCCTTCTGTAGTACACCACCTCAACACAACTTACAGCCTTCTGTAGTACACCACCTCAACACAACTCACAGCCTTCTGTAGTACACCACCTCAACACAACTCACAGCCTTCTGTAGTACACCACCTCAACACAACTCACAGCCTTCTGTAGTACACCACCTCAACACAACTCACAGCCTTCTGTAGTACACCACCTCAACACAACTCACAGCCTTCTGTAGTACACCACCTCAACACAACTCACAGCCTTCTGTAGTACACCACCTCAACACAACTCACAGCCTTCTGTAGTACACCCCCTCAACACAACTCACAGCCTTCTGTAGTACACCCCCTCAACACAAACTCACAGCCTTCTGTAGTACACCACCTCAACACAACTCACAGCCTTCTGTAGTACACCACCTCAACACAACTCACAGCCTTCTGTAGTACACCACCTCAACACAACTCACAGCCTTCTGTAGTACACCACCTCAACACAACTCACAGCCTTCTGTAGTACACCACCTCAACACAACTCACAGCCTTCTGTAGTACACCACCTCAACACAACTCACAGCCTTCTGTAGTACACCCCCTCAACACAACTCACAGCCTTCTGTAGTACACCACCTCAACACAACTTACAGCCTTCTGTAGTACACCACCTCAACACAACTCACAGCCTTCTGTAGTACACCACCTCAACACAACTCACAGCCTTCTGTAGTACACCACCTCAACACAACTCACAGCCTTCTGTAGTACACCACCTCAACACAACTCACAGCCTTCTGTAGTACACCACCTCAACACAACTCACAGCCTTCTGTAGTACACCACCTCAACACAACTTACAGCCTTCTGTAGTACACCACCTCAACACAACTCACAGCCTTCTGTAGTACACCACCTCAACACAACTCACAGCCTTCTGTAGTACACCCCCTCAACACAACTCACAGCCTTCTGTAGTACACCACCTCAACACAACTCACAGCCTTCTGTAGTACACCACCTCAACACAACTCACAGCCTTCTGTAGTACACCACCTCAACACAACTTACAGCCTTCTGTAGTACACCACCTCAACACAACTCACAGCCTTCTGTAGTACACCCCCTCAACACAACTCACAGCCTTCTGTAGTACACCACCTCAACACAACTTACAGCCTTCTGTAGTACACCACCTCAACATAACTCACAGCCTTCTGTAGTACGCCACCTCAACACAACTTACAGCCTTCTGTAGTACACCACCTCAACACAACTCACAGCCTTCTGTAGTACACCACCTCAACACAACTCACAGCCTTCTGTAGTACACCACCTCAACACAACTCACAGCCTTCTGTAGTACACCACCTCAACACAACTCACAGCCTTCTGTAGTACACCACCTCAACACAACTCACAGCCTTCTGTAGTACACCACCTCAACACAACTTAAAGTAATCTTCTCTGCTCAGGTCTTCTCTTCTCAGGAGGCTCTTCTTGCCAGAAGTCGACTCTGCAAACGTCTTCAGACGCCCCAGCAGAAAAGCTACAAAGTCTCAGGACGAGATCGACGGTGTTTGTTTTAATCTCTTTTAAGATCTTGTGTTGCTCGTGTGTTTTTGTGGTTGGAGTTGACAGATGGTCTGTGGTGAACCGGGATGGTGTGATGTGGGTCTGTGGTAATGCCTAGATGAATCAATGCATGTGTTTATAAATGGGCTTGCTGGTAGATGTGTAAATTGGTGGTTTTGTCCACAAGAGTAGATCAATGTTTTTAAAGTCAGCTGAATGCAATGCAGAGGTACTATTGCACCGTGCCAGAGTTTATATTGCTGCTCTGGCTAACATCCCAGTGTTGTACCTATATTTGTAATGATTCAGCTAAATAGGTAATGTTATGACATTGAGTGAATACAGACTGGATACTGTTATGGCTGGACGGAGCATACTGTTTTGACTCTGGGAAGGACCTTCTGGCAACTTGCAGGAAGCCTTAGGGGTTCTAGACGGCCAGACCACCTCACACCGGCTGAACAGCGTTCCACTTACAGTAGCCTATTGGAGGCTGTTGCAGGAACAACAGGAGAGCATAGAGGCTGTTGCAGGAATCACAGGGTAGCATAGAGGCTGTTGCAGGAATCACAGGGTAGCATGGAGCCTAACCCTAACCCTTTTGTTCCTCATAGCCCTACTCAGTAAGCTAAAACTCTGAAGTTTTTTCTCTCCACTTGTGTTTCACTTCTGTGTAAAATACACGTGTTATGTATTCAGGACACAAGTGGAGACCTTGTGAAAATTCCCATAAGTGAGATTTTTGATTGTTCTATTTAACTACTCAGTCGACAGCCAAGTGAGAGTTTAGCTAGAGAAATGTAATGACTTGGGAAGTGAGTTACGCGAAACCGCAGATACAGTACATGTAAATTGAGGTGTTAGCGAGAAATAGAGAAGAACAATTTTGAAAAGAGAGAAATAGAGAAAGGGAGAGTGAGATGGAGTGTGAGTATTCAGGCTAGATATGGAGAGAGAGAGAGAGAGAGAGAGAGAGCGGTTAGGAGGTGAGTGTGGAATGTGCCAACACTCAGATACAGTGGAGGGAGGGTGTCAGAGAGAAAATGGATGGACAGAGAGAGAAAAATTGATGTTTACTTTTTTTAAAGCCACTTTGGCAGCCACATGTTGACACTACTAAACCACAGTTTCACTGTAAGTCATATGAGACACGGAGAAAATTGTGTGTGTGTGTGTTTCTGAATGGCCAGTGGCAACAGTGAGGTTGGGCTCTGTTGCAGGTAGGGTTTAAGCCTCTGGACAGTAGAGAATCAACATCAATGTGGCTTTCACCTGAATTCAAATGGATGAACCTGTTTGACTTTGGGGTTGTAGGTGTTAAGGTTATGCCAGACGGAAGTGGGTGTGTCAAGCATATAAATATAATTACTTTACACGGGGTCAAATGGGATTAAGGAGAATTCCACTCAGGTCTCCTGCGGTGAGAAGAAAAACGAGCAAACAAACAGAGGAATGTCTTCGTCTGTGTGTCACATTATCCTCTCCCTGTGAAAAGATGTTACATGCATACAGTGCCCTATCCTGATGATCGACATAACCATTTATTGATGTTGTTAGCTGTCATCTTTTCAATTTTAGTCACACAGGGTCATTACTTTAATATCCTGCATTCAGTGAGAGACAGAATAACAACAAAAGAAAATCCAGAAAACGCATGTCAAAAATGTTATACATTTATTTGCATTTTAATGAGGGAAATAAGTATTTGACCCCCTCTCAAGCACACTCTTAAAGGGAGTGCTCCTAATCTCAGTTTGTTACCTGTATAAAAGACACCTGTCCACAGAAGCAATCAATCAATCAGATTCCAAACTCCACCATGGCCAAGACCAAAGAGCTCTCCAAGGATGTCAGGGACAAGTTTGTAGACCTACACAAGGCTGGAATGGGCTACAAGACCATCGCCAAGCTGCTTAGTGAGAAAAGAACTGTCAATCTCCCTCGGCCTGGGGCGCCATGCAAGATCTCACCTCGTGGAGTTGCAATAATCATGACAACGGTGAGGAATCAGCCCAGAACTACACGGGAGGATCTTATCAATGATCTCAAGGCAGCTGGGACCATAGTCACCAAGAAAACAATTGGTAACACACTACGCTGTGAAGGACTGAAATCCTGCAGCGCCCGCAAGGTCCCCCTGCTCAAGAAAGCACATATACAGGCCCATCTGAAGTTTGCCAATGAACATCTGAATGATTCAGAGGACAACTGGGTGAAAGTGTTGTGGTCAGATGACACCAAAATGGAGCTCTTTGGCATCAACTCAACTCGCCTTGTTTGGAGGAGGAGGAATGCTGCCTATGACCCCAAGAACACCATCCCCACCCTCAAACATGGAGGTGGAAACATTATGCTTTGGGGGTGTTTTTCTGCTAAGGGGGCAGGACAATTCCACCGCATCAAAGGGACGATGGACGGGGCCATGTACCGTCAAATCTTGGATGAGAACCTCCTATCAGCCAGGGCATTGAAAATGGGTCGTGGATGGGTATTCCAGCATGACAATGACCCAAAACACACGGCCAAGGCAACAAAGGAGTGGCTCAAAAAGAAGCACATTAAGGTCCTGGAGTGGCCTAGCCAGTCTCCAGACCTTATTCCCATAGAAAATCTGTGGAGGGAGTTGAAGGTTCGAGTTGCCAAACGTCAGCCTCGAATAGAGAAGATCTGCAAAGAGGAGTGGGAAAAAATCCCTCCTGAGATGTGTGCAAACCTGGTGGCCAACTACAAGAAACATCTGACCTCTGTGATTGCCAACAAGGGATTTGCCACCAAGTACTAAGTCATGTTTTGCAGAGGGGTCAAATACTTATTTCCCTCATTAAAATGCAAATCAATTTATAACATTTTTGACATGCGTTTTTCTGTATTTTTGTTGTTGTTATTCTGTCTCTCACTGTTCAAATACACCTACCATTGAAATTATAGACTGATAATTTCTTTGTCAGTGGGCAAACATACAAAATCAGCAGGGGATCAAAAACTTTTTCCCTCACTGTACATACCCCAACCAGAAGCCATGGATTACAGGAAACATCCGCATCGAGCTAAAGGCTAAGACTGCCGCTTTCAAGGAGTGGGAGACTAATCCGGACGCTTATAAGAAATCCCGCTATGCCCTCAGATGAAATAAAAAACAAGCAAAGCATCAATACAGGATTAATATTGAATCTGACGCTCGTTGAATGTGGCAGGGCGTGAAAACTATTACGGACTACAAAGGGAAACCCAGACGCCAGCTGCCCAGTGACGCGAGCCCACCAGATGAGCTAAATGCCTTATTATTCTCGCTTCGAGGCAAGCAACACTGAAGCATGCACGAGAGCACAGGCTGTTCTGGATGACTGTGTGATAACGCTCTCGGTAGCCAAAGTGAACAAAACCTTTAAACAGGTCAACATTCACAAAGCCACTGGGCCAGACGGATTACCTGGACGTGTACTCAGAGCATGAGCGGACCAACTATCAAGTGTCTTCACTGACATTTTCAACCTGTCCCTGAGTCTGTAATACCTACATGTTTCAAGCAGACCACCATAGTCCCTGTTCCCAAGGAACAAAGGTAACCTGCCTAAATGATTACCGCCCCGTGGCACTCACGTCGGTAGCCATGAAGTGCTTTGAAAGGCTGGTCATGGCTCACATCAACAGCATCCTCCCGGACACCCTAGACCCACTCAAAAGGTTTTACAGCTGAACCATCGAGAGCATCCTGACCAGTTGCATCACTGCCTGGTATGGCAGCTGCTCGACATCTGACCGTAAGGCGATACAGAGGGTAGTATGAGCAGCCCAGTAAATCACTGGGGCCAAGCTTCCTGCCATCCAGGACCTACATAATAGCCAGTGTCATAGGAAAGCCCAGAAAATTGTCAGAGACTCCAGTCACCCAAGTTACAAACTGTTTTCTCTGCTACCGCACGGCAAGCGGTACAGGAGCGCCAAGTCTAGGACCAAAAGGCTCCTCAACAGCATCTACCCCTGTTACTAATGGGGATCCTTAATAAATACAAATCCCTAATGTTGTTGGTGCAGTTTGACCGCAAGTGAGACAATTTCATCTTCTTCCTTTTTCTTTGTATCCTCTCTTATAGATGAACAGAGGCAGGTGCTGGAGGCAGAATAGAATAAGAAAGGATACCATGAGAAACAGAATAATAATGTGATATATAATAATATACAGGATACAGGTATCCTGTGTGTATTTGTTTTCTCTCTTTCTGCCCGAGTCACAGGTGGCAGTCATCAGTCACCAATCAGTAGCCAATCTGAAGACACGCCTGCTCCTTTTCCCTTACCCAATCACATCCCTTTTCCCTTGGGTTAAAAGAAACCCAATCAGTTGTCTCTGGAGCTATCTCTCTTTTGTTTTTGCGCCTACATGTCACATTTGTCCGTTATTATGTGGGTATGTATTGTTATGGTGTATGACTATTTGTTTGTTGGTGTGAAAAAGGGATACCTAGCCAAGTCGCCCTTGGGCCTACATTACCCGTAGGAAAACTTTGTCTAAGTACCCTAGTTAGAACTGGGCGGACCACCCACTGCATTTTATTGGTTAGTTAGCTAGCTGTTCATGAAGCAGGCTAGACTAGCTTAGGGTTTTGTTTTGATATTCACCGTTCTGTTTTGACAAGAAACCCCAGTGTTTGACGGTAGATTTAGGTTGTCTGTTGTTATTAGTTCTCACTGTTCCTTTTCACTGTTATGATTTGCATGAGATGTGTTCCGTGTCTCGTTTCCCTCCCCCCTAGACTGCTGAACAATTCATAAAAATCGCCCCCGGACAATTTACATTGAACCCCCCCCCCCCCCCTTTTGCAAGTACACTGCTGCTACTCGCTGTTTGTTTGTGACCTATGCATAGTCACTTCGCCCCCACCTACATGTACAGATTACCTCAACTAGCCTGTACCCCTGCGTACCAGTGCCCCCTGTATAGAGCCTCGTTATTGTTATTCTTATTGTGTTACTTTGTATTATTAATTTTGGCCTACTTGGTAAATATTTTATTTTTCTTGAATTGCACTGTTGGTTAAGGGCTTGTAAGTAAGCATTTCACGGTAAAGTCTACACTTGTTGTATTCGACGCATGTGGCAAATAAATATAATATACAGTATAAATAAATATACAGTATATAATATGACATATATGATATATAATGATATGATATATATGATATATAATGATATATAATGATATATATATATGATATATATCGTATATAATAATATGATGTATATAATATGATATATAATAATATACAGTATATAATATGATATAAAATAATATGATGTATATAATATGATATATAATAATATAATATATAATTTGATAATATATAATAATATAATATATATATATATATATATATATATATATAATATATATGATATATAATAATGATATAGAAAAACATAGTATATGATATATATCAAATCAAATCAAATTTATTTCGTACATCAGCTGATATCTCAAATTGCTGTACAGAAACCCAGCCTAAAACCCCAAACAGCAAGCAATGCAGGTGTAGAAGCACGGTGGCTAGGAAAAACTCCCTAGAAAGGCCAAAACCTAGGAAGAAACCTAGAGAGGAACCAGGCTATGTGGGGTGGCCAGTCCTCTTCTGGCTGTGCCGGGTGGAGATTATAACAGAACATGGCCAAGATGTTCAAATGTTCATAAATGACCAGCATGGTTGAATAATAATAAGGCAGAACAGTTGAAACTGGAGCAGCAGCACAGTCAGGTGGACTGGGGACAGCAAGGAGTCATCATGTCAGGTAGTCCTGGGGCATGGTCCTGCTATATAAATACAGTATATAATAATATGACATATAATATGATATATAAACATATACAGTATATAATAATATGATATGATATTATATATGATATATAATATACAGTATATAATAATGATATCATATATAATAATATGATATATAATAATAATATGATATTATTATGAGTTAATATTAATATGAGTTCCAGTCAGTATCATAATGGTGTGACCATTGAGCCAGTTGAGGAAGATGAACCCCTAGTTGTAACATTGGATGGTCCATTTTCATGGTCAATTCATACTGACAAAGTTGATGTGAAGATGGGGAGGAGTATGGCTGTTTTAAAAACATGTTCATTTTGTGCATCAAAGATGTGCATTTTCTTTACACAGTAATCGACTGTACTCTTGTCTTGTCCCATGTTGATTACTGTCCGGTAATACGGTCAAGTGAAGCTAAAAGAAAGACCTAGCAAAGCTGCAGTTGGCTCAAAACAGAGCAGCACGCCTTGCCCTTAAATGCACACCCAGAGAACTAACATCAACAACATGCAGGCCAGTCTTTCCTGGTTGAGGGTTGACAAGAGATGAACTGCTTCTCTTCTAGTTCTCATAAAATAATATAGTACCATTCAGCTCAGACACCCATACATACCACACAAGAGATACCACCAGGGGTCTCTTCACAGTTAACAAGTCCAAAACCAACATCTCATGGAACGGTGGTGACTGTGAGGGGACACAAACACACGCAGACACACTAACACACATCATTTCTGTTGTTGTATTGTTTGTATATCATTGTTTTTATAATGTGTGTGTGTCTGTCCTTGTCTGTCAGTGTATCAGTATTTTGTTACTAGTCATGTACTTTGTGTGAACCCCCAGGATGAGTAGCTGCTGCTTCTGCAAAAGCTAATGGAGATCCAAATAAGTAAACAAACAACGTAGAAAATCAATCATAAACATTCCTTTCCAAGCAAATCTGGTTCATGAGATTTATATTTACACAGGAAGGAGAGGACCTACTTTCTTACGAACATACATATCTATACTCATGTGTTCTTTAGTGACAGTTAAAACGTTCGCACAACATATTCTCCTTCTCCCTGTTGTGTGAAAACTTAAAACCATCAACTTTGGGAGAGAGTAGCAAAGCGAGAAGAGAGAGAGAGAGAGACAGAGAGAGACAGAGAGAAAGAGAGAGGGAGAGAGGGAGACAGAGAGAGAGAGAGAGAGACAGAAAGAGAGAGAGAGAGAGAGAGAGAGACAGAAAGAGAGAGGGAGAGACAGAGGGAGACAGAGAGAGACAGAGAGAGAGAGAGGGAGAGAGACAGAGGGAGATAGAGAGAGAGAGACAGAAAGAGAGAGAGAGACAGAGAGAGACAGAGAGAGAGAGAGAGAGAGCTGCACTTCCTAACCTCCTGCCCAATGTATGACCATATTAGAGAGACATATTTCCCTCAGATTACACAGATCCACAAAGAATTCGAAAACAAATCCAATTTTGAAAAACTCCCATATCTACTGGGTGAAATTCCACAGTGTACCATCACAGCAGCAAGATTTGTGACCTGTTGCCACGAGAAAAGGGCAACCAGTGAAGAACACACACCATTGTAAATACAACCCATATTTATGCTTATTTATTTTATCTTGTGTCCTTTACCATTTGAACATTGTTAAAACACTGTATATATATATAATATGACATTTGTAATGTCTTTATTGTTTTGAAACTTCTGTATGTGTAATGTTTACTGTTAATTTTTATTGTTTGTTTCACTTTATATATTCACTTTATATATTATCTACCTCACTTGCTTTGGCAATGTTAACACATGTTTCCCATGCCAATAAAGCCCTTGAATTGAATTGAATTGAATTGAGAGAGACAGAGAGACAGAGAGAGAGAAGAGAACAGCACCACAGTTCTGGGAACAGCCAACGCCTGTGGAGGGGGAGAACAGCTAACTAAAGTACACTACATGCTACAGACTTTCTGCAACGGAACAATGATTATCAAATTACTTCAATCTTTATTTCGTAGTTTGTCATTTTCAGTGTTTAAATAAAACTACAGTACAGTGGTTATAGTTATATGCCTTCTTTCATTCTTAGCCTTGTATTATACAAATCTAAAACAAACCCCCAACTATGGGATATATCAAACTGCCCTCACGAGGCTATGAATTATGGGCCCAACTGTCCTGAGGGCACGTAATAATATGCAACGTGTGTTTTAGTCAATACATGTATCCTCTTCATCATCATCATCAACATAACTGGGGTTTCATGTCCTCAAACGTTCCTCAAAGAATTTCCCTGAGAACTGGTCACAACGTTGTGTTCCTACGTTGCATCCTGATGCTAAGCATGGCTTCACGGTTACATCGCAATCGATCCGTTAAAAATACAATACTAAACCACCAAGCAACAACTACACCTTTATCTTATTAACATAACATCTGTTTCCATTTATATATTTCAACATAAAAGTCTAGTGACACACGTGCTGTTCTTACAAATGTCATTAAATATAAGACAATTACATACCTTTCCAGTAGGAAAAGTGTACAATCAAATGAGAACCGTCACTACAGTAATATCAAAACGGATTTCATCATCTCACACTACTAAAGCACTTCATTCACAGATGTGTGTGGGTGTATGACTCTGCAGATAGATATTTTTTCCACTGACATTCTATATCCAGAAAACGCAAAGCAAATATACAACAGCTCTTTCCTACAGTTGGTAACAATGAAACAGTGAAGTACTCAACCGTAACAACAACTGCAGAGAAACATTCAAGCTTTTAAAACAATTAGAAATATGATTGAGAATAATATGGAATTACTATTTTAGCCTTGAATGCTCTGTTTCAGTTGCGTGAAACGCTAACTCCACTCAATGGTTTCCATATGCGATGTTAAACACAAGGCATAGAGGGGGTTCTGTGCCCAACACTCAGTCTCACAGAGTTACAGCAGTCCTACAGTCTCCCGAGTTACAGCAGTCTCACAGTCTCACAGTCTCCGAGTTACAGCAGTCTCACAGTCTCCGAGTTACAGCAGGCTCAATAATTAAGACTAATAATGAAAACCTGGTGAGTTCCCATAGTGTGGCCTCCTATTACCACCATACAAACAGGTCTTCTTTTTGTCTCTCGGTGGACAGTCTTACAACATGGCAGTGCTATGACAAAGATTTCAGGTGGTCATTTTCATTTTACAGTACCATATTTACATTACCAAATTTACAGTACCATATTTACAGTACCATATTTACAGTACCATATTTACAGTACCATATTTTAAAGAAATGGAATAGGATCTTAAAGCTGTGATCCATAGCGGTGAAACTGCGATATTAGGACAACAACGACCTTACTTCGAAACAACAGCTCATTTCCTCAAAACAAAAACAAAAACAAATGGGGGGGGCACTACTTTCTAAACTACTGGCTGATATTATACAATGTTTAGAGTGAATATTCAATAAGGAGGTGAACATTTGAGGTTGAAATTACTCCGTACCGACCCGATTCAAGCACTGGGAGACTGACCCCGCTGGCCACCCTCTGGTCAGGAGGACAGAGCGAGACAGTCAGTGGTCCTCTACTTCTCCTCCACCAGCCCTGTGGCCCGTTAGCAGGCAGAGTGTTCAGATAGAAACGTACGGTGTAGAACAGATATATTAGATAGAATAGGAAATCCTGTCAGTTCTCTATTTCACATCACTGAATACACCTCCTGTGGAGGGTACGGACATCAGAGTGCTGCACTGGGACTGCAGTGAGTGCTGATCCATGGTAAATGGAGCCTTGAACAGCTCCTCAAGTTCTCAATCCCAGCAGCTGAGAATGGGCGGGGTGGGCAGACTAAGAGAGACGAATTGTGGAATTCTGAGGGGCGGAATTGTAATCATGGAATCCCGACTCAAAGCTCTGTGGTCTCCCAGCTGACCTCGCGTGGAACCTGATGTCATTTAGTCCCCGTGTGGATGGTGGTGACCGTGGAGGGGCGTGGCCGGGGCACCTCCACCACTGCCTCTGGTTCTACATGTGGTTCCACTCCGATGCTAACGGGGGCGCTACAGGCCGCAGGGGAGGATGGCAGAGGAGGCAGAGTGGACAGAGGTTGTAGAGGACCTGAGGGGAGAAGCAGAGACGATAACCTCAATGACTAGACGAGCACAATCACTGAAGTATTAGTGGACACCAATCAATGACGGAACAAAAATCCTTTAATAGAACCCAACAGAGCCAACTGGACACGGCCTGCTCCCCACATCATAAAGTAAAGGAGTCACTCACTAACCGTCTTTGCGTGAGAGGGAGGCACAGTCTACAGACATGCTCTTGGCTGGCATAGAATTCTGTCCTGGTTGGTCCACACTCATACTGCTTCCAAAGCTGCCGCCCAGACTACTGCCTAACTGGAGACGCCTCATATGACGGATCACTGCTGTGGCGTTAAACGCTTGCTGTGGAGGAGACGGTGAGATAGAGGAGGCAGGGAGGGAGAGGAGGCAGGGAGGGAGAGGAGGCAGGGAGGGAGAGGAGGCAGGGGTGGAGAGGGGGAAGGGAGGGAGAGGAGGCAGGAAGGGAGAGAGAGAGAGGAGGGAGAGGAGGCAGGGAGGGAGGGGGGGAAGGGAGGGAGAGGAGGCAGGGAGAGAGAGGGGGAAGGGAGGGAGAGGGGGAAGGGAGGGAGAGGAGGCAGGGAGGGAGAGGAGGCAGGGAGGGAGAGGGGGAAGGGAGGGAGAGGGGGAAGGGAGGGAGAGGAGGCAGGGAGGGAGAAAGAGAGAGGAGGCAGGGAGGGGAGGCAGGGAGGGAGAGAGAGAG
Source organism: Oncorhynchus clarkii lewisi (assembly GCF_045791955.1). Classification (NCBI taxonomy): domain Eukaryota; kingdom Metazoa; phylum Chordata; class Actinopteri; order Salmoniformes; family Salmonidae; genus Oncorhynchus; species Oncorhynchus clarkii. Next base: position 88,078,197 of record NC_092148.1, on the reverse strand, counting down.
AGAGAGGGTTGGCATATGCAAATTGAGGAGGTTGACAAATACAGTAAACATACACAAAAAACAATCATTGTACGAATAGAACCTACCCTCCATTTGCTCTTGGCAAAGTTTTTCCTCATCTGCCGACTGACTGATTCATGGATGTTCTTGCAGAGAGCCGTGTCCCCAGCAATCCTGAGATACAAAGACACACCATAAAGGACAAGTAGATGAATGTTTTCTTTTGACACAGTTAGTGGTCAGTTCCTGGCCTGGATATCTATCAAGCACCAGCTCTGAGCTACTGGATGTCTCAAATTCTATAATACACACCTGTTACAACACACCTGTCACAACACACCTGTTACAACACACCTGTCACAACACACCTGTCACAATACACCTGTTACAACACACCTGTCACAACACACCTGTCACAACACACCTGTCACAACACACCTGTCACAACAAAACCATTGTGAGTCTATTTAAACGCTATCAAACCACCTGCCAAAGACGTAACAGCAAGACGTAACAGGGCCAAGGCGTAACAGGGCCAAGACACAACAACAAGGCGTAACAGGGCCAAGACACAACAACAAGGCGTAACAGGGCCAAGACGTAACAGGGCCAAGACACAACAGCAAGGCGTAACAGGGCCAAGACACAACAACAAGGCGTAACAGGGCCAAGGCATAACAGGGCCAAGGCATAACAGTGCCAAGACGTAACAGGGCCAAGACATAACAGGGCCAAGACATAACAGGGCCAAGACACAACAACAAGGCGTAACAGGGCCAAGACACAACAACAAGGCGTAACAGTGCCAAGACATAACAGGGCCAAGACATAACAGGGCCAAGACATAACAGGGCCAAGACATAACAGGGCCAAGGCATAACAGGGCCAAGGCATAACAGGGCCAAGACATAACAGCAAGACGTAACAGGGCCAAGACATAACAGGGCCAAGACGTAACAGGGCCAAGACGTAACAGGGCCAAGACATAACAGCAAGACGTAACAGGGCCAAGACATAACAGGGCCAAGACGTAACAGCAAGACGTAACAGGGCCAAGACATAACAGCAAGACATAACAGGGCCAAGACATAACAGCAAGACGTAACAGGGCCAAGATGTAACAGGGCCAAGACGTAACAGGGCCAAGACGTAACAGGGCCAAGACGTAACAGGGCCAAGACATAACAGGGCCAAGGCATAACAGCAAGACGTAACAGGGCCAAGACGTAACAGGGCCAAGACGTAACAGGGCCAAGGCATAACAGCAAGACATAACAGGGCCAAGACGTAACAGGGCCAAGGCATAACAGCAAGACATAACAGGGCCAAGACGTAACAGGGCCAAGACATAACAGGGCCAAGGCATAACAGCAAGACGTAACAGGGCCAAGACGTAACAGGGCCAAGACGTAACAGGGCCAAGGCATAACAGCAAGACATAACAGGGCCAAGACGTAACAGGGCCAAGACATAACAGGGCCAAGGCATAACAGGGCCAAGACGTAACAGGGCCAAGACGTAACAGGGCCAAGGCATAACAGGGCCAAGACGTAACAGGGCCAAGACATAACAGGGCCAAGACATAACAGGGCCAAGACGTAACAGGGCCAAGACGTAACAGGGCCAAGACGTAACAGGGCCAAGACGTAACAGGGCCAAGACATAACAGCAAGACGTAACAGGGCCAAGACATAACAGCAAGACGTAACAGGGCCAAGACGTAACAGGGCCAAGACGTAACAGGGCCAAGACATAACAGGGCCAAGACATAACAGGGCCAAGGCATAACATGGCCAAGACGTAACAGGGCCAAGGCATAACAGGGCCAAGACATAACAGGGCCAAGACATAACAGGGCCAAGACATAACAGGGCCAAGACATAACAGGGCCAAGACGTAACAGGGCCAAGACGTAACAGGGCCAAGACATAACAGGGCCAAGACGTAACAGGGCCAAGACGTAACAGGGCCAAGACATAACAGCAAGACATAACAGGGCCAAGACATAACAGGGCCAAGACGTAACAGGGCCAAGACATAACAGCAAGACATAACAGGGCCAAGACATAACAGGGCCAAGACGTAACAGGGCCAAGACATAACAGGGCCAAGACATAACAGGGCCAAGACATAACAGCAAGACATAACAGGGCCAAGACATAACAGGGCCAAGACGTAACAGGGCCAAGACGTAACAGGGCCAAGACGTAACAGGCCAATGATTAGATGCCTAAAAGTCCTATCCCTATTCTCCATTTGCCAACCACCCACATATTGTCTCTGTCATTAAAGCTAGAATCAGGGATTCGTTGTGCAGCTAAATGGCAGCCCCACCACTTGATGAACAGTGAATAGATTCCCAAACCCCAGACAGTAGCATTAGGTCTGGCCCGGGCCAGGGAGAGACATGATAATGGTTGATTAGTCTGCATCCCAAATGGCACCCTATTCCTTATATAGTGTACTACTTTGACCAACATTGTAACGTTAAGAGTTTTCCTAGTATATGTTTGATGTTTATACATTGTACGTTGTGTGGAAAATGTCCAAATCAAAGAGAATGTTTTGGTAAAGAAGAAATGTGAAGTTAGTTGTCTAAAATTGGATTTGAGTAAAATCTAGACCTTGCCCTTAACTTGGTACGCCCAGAGAATTGCCCTAAAAGCGGTTACGCCCACTTCTGAACCGAGGGTATAAAACCTGTGAGTGAAGAATGAACAGATCAGACTAAGTGACCCAAGCTGCAGCCGAGGTCTAAAAAGTCAACGAACCCTAAAACACAACACAAGTTTGAAGACTAAGAAATATTTTTCTACCCAAGCTACGGATGAGTAGCTGTGTCAAAGCGGGTGAATTCAAGTCGAACCACCTAGCCTCCACTCCCCATTGAATCGTGGTATCTACACTGTTTCATTCCTACGCTGTGAGCTCTGAGCTACAGAGCTGTCTGTCCTCAGAAGAGACCTTCCAGAACAAGGGCGAGGGAACAGACTCCTAAGCCAAAAGGACACTGACATCGTGAGGACAACCAGAGAGTTGTGCCGGAGAAGTGCGTCGTTGAGCAGCCTGAACGGTCCACGCGGAGAACCCACGGAGACCTTCCCCACGTAATTACATCATTATATTCTGACCCATAAAAGAGGCAGTTTGGGGCAGGCTTGGGTTAGAATAAGCATAGCTGACAAATTCACCCAAATGTATATTTCTCTCGTGTACATTCTCTTTTTCTCTCTCTTTAAATCCCCATTTTGGGTAATGTGTTCATTTGGGAAATAGAAACTCAATAAAACAAATTTCCCATGGTGCCCCAGGTTAATGAGTTAATAATTGCTTGATTCAGTTAATCACGCAATTAGAAACCTTTAATCATTCGATGAGCAACAGTCGTCACATTAACTAATACAACGTCACGACAGTATGGTGGGGTGGGGTGTGGTATGGTATGGTATGGTGGGGTGTGGTGTGGTATGGTATGGTGGGGTGTGGTATGGTATGGTGTGGTGGGGTGTGGTATGGTGTGGTGTGGTATGGTGGGGTGTGGTATTGTGGGGTGTGGTATGGTATGGTATGGTGGGGTGTGGTATGGTATGGTGTGGTGGGGTGTGGTATGGTGTGGTGTGGTATTGTGGGGTGTGGTATGGTATGGTGTGGTATGGTATGGTGTGGTGGGGTGTGGTATGGTGTGGTGTGGTATGGTGGGGTGTGGTATGGTATGGTGTGGTATGGTGTGGTGGGGTATGGTGTGGTGTGGTATGGTGGGGTGTGGTATTGTGGGGTGTGGTATGGTGTGGTGGGGTGTGGTGTGGTATGGTGGGGTGTGGTATTGTGGGGTGTGGTATGGTATGGTGTGGTGGGGTGTGGTATGGTGTGGTGTGGTATGGTGGGGTGTGGTATTGTGGGGTGTGGTATGGTGTGATGGGGTATGGTGTGGTATGGTGTGGTATAGTGTGGTGTGGTAGGGTATGGTGTGGTATGGTTTGGTGGGTTGAGGTATGGTGGGGTATGGTATAGTATGGTGTGGTATAGTATGGTATGGTGTGGTATAGTATGGTGTGGTGTGGTATAGTATGGTGTGGTATAGTATGGTATAGTATGGTATGGTGTGGTATAGTATGGTATGGCATGGTGTGGTGTGGTATAGTATGGTGTGGTATAGTATGGTGTGGTGTGGTATAGTATAGTATGGTGTGGTATAGTATAGTATGGTGCGGTATAGTATGGTATAGTATGGTATAGTAAGTATAGTATGGTGTGGTATAGTATAGTATGGTGTGGTATAGTATAGTATGGTGTGGTATAGTATAGTATGGTGTGGTATAGTATGGTATAGTATGGTATAGTAAGTATAGTATGGTGTGGTATAGTATAGGATGGTGTGGTATAGTATGGTATAGTATAGTATGGTGTGGTATAGTATGGTGTGGTGTGGTATAGTATAGTATGGTGTGGTATAGTATAGTATGGTGCGGTATAGTATGGTATAGTATGGTATAGTAAGTATAGTATGGTGTGGTATAGTATAGTATGGTGTGGTATAGTATAGTATGGTGTGGTATAGTATAGTATGGTGTGGTATAGTATGGTGTGGTATAGTATGGTATAGTATAGTATGCTGTGGTATAGTATGGTGTGGTGTGGTATAGTATAGTATGGTGTGGTATAGTATAGTATGGTGCGGTATAGTATGGTATAGTATGGTATAGTAAGTATAGTATGGTGTAGTATAGTATAGTATGGTGTGGTATAGTATAGTATGGTGTGGTATAGTATAGTATGGTGTGGTATAGTATGGTGTGGTGTGGTATAGTATAGTATGGTGTGGTATAGTATAGTATGGTGCGGTATAGTATAGTATGGTGTGGTATAGTATAGTATGGTGTGGTATAGTATAGTATGGTGTGGTATAGTATGGTGTGGTATAGTATGGTATAGTATAGTAAGTATAGTATGGTGTAGTATAGTATAGTATGGTGTGGTATAGTATAGTATGGTGTGGTATAGTTTAGTATGGTGTGGTATAGTATGGTATAGTATGGTATAGTAAGTATAGTATGGTGTGGTATAGTATAGTATGGTGTGGTATAGTATGGTGTGGTGTGGTATAGTATGGTGTGGTATAGTATGGTATAGTATAGTATGGTGTGGTGTGGTATAGTATAGTATTGTGTGGTATAGTATAGTATGGTGCGGTATAGTATGGTATAGTATGGTATAGTAAGTATAGTATGGTGTAGTATAGTATAGTATGGTGTGGTATAGTATGGTGTGGTGTGGTATAGTATAGTATGGTGTGGTATAGTATAGTATGGTGCGGTATAGTATGGTATAGTATGGTATAGTAAGTATAGTATGGTGTGGTATAGTATAGTATGGTGTGGTATAGTATAGTATGGTGTGGTATAGTATAGTATGGTGTGGTATAGTATGGTGTGGTATAGTATGGTATAGTATAGTATGGTGTGGTATAGTATGGTGTGGTATAGTATAGTATGGTGTGGTATAGTATAGTATGGTGTGGTATAGTATAGTATGGTGTGGTATAGTATAGTATGGTGTGGTATAGTATGGTATAGTATGGTATAGTAAGTATAGTATGGTGTGGTATAGTATAGTATGGTGTGGTATAGTATAGTATGGTGTGGTATAGTAGGGTGTGGTATAGTATGGTGTGGTATAGTATGGTATGGTGTGGTATAGTATGGTATGGTGTGGTATAGTATGGTATGGTGTGGTATAGTATGGTGTGGTGTCGTATAGTATGATATGGTATAGTATGGTGTGGTATAGTATGGTGTGGTATAGTATAGTATGGTGTGGTATAGTATGGTGTGGTATAGTATGGTGTGGTATAGTATGGTGTGGTATAGTATGGTATGGTGTGGTATAGTATAGTATGGTATGGTATAGTATGGTATGGTATAGTATGGTGTGGTGTGGTATAGTATGGTATGGTGTGGTATAGTATAGTATGGTGTGGTATAGTATGGTGTGGTGTGGTATAGTATAGTATGGTGTGGTATAGTATGGTATGGTGTGGTATAGTATGGTATGGTATAGTATGGTGTGGTGTGGTATAGTATGGTGTGGTGTGGTATAGTATGGTGTGGTATAGTATGGTATGGTGTGGTATAGTATGGTGTGGTATAGTATGGTGTGATGTGGTATAGTATAGTAGGGTGTGGTATAGTATGGTGTGGTATCGTATGTTATGGTATAGTATGGTATAGTATGGTGTGGTATGGTATAGTATGGTGTGGTATAGTATGGTATAGTATGGTATGGTGTGGTATAGTGTGGTGTGGTGGTAGATAGACATTCACCAGGGGTGGGCTAGAGCCTGGTCACAGGTGAATCTCTTCTCTGGATCCTTCTCCATCAGAGAGCTGATGAACTGTTTGGCTGTTTGTGGAACAGAGGAAGACACACAATATCACCATGTTCCATCCATTCAAGATAGCATTAAATACAAACAATTGGGTACACTCACACAAACACATACTGTACATTTGGGTCTTTCTATAAATAATGGGGCATTGGGATAAAAATAAATGGTTTGAAACAACAAAAATAAAAAAGTTTATACAGTTCCACGAGGAACAAAAGTGAAAATATGCAAATCGCCATAACTCCACCTATACAACAACATACATCCTTTAAATCAGGGTTCATACGGACATTGGCAAGTCAAATTCAAGGACTTTCATTGTAAAAGTGAAAGTCACCCAGTAAAATACAACTTGAGTAAAAATCTAAAAGTATTTGGTTTTACAGTAAATGTACTTAAGTACAGTGGTGGAAAAAGTACTCAATTGCCATACTTAAGTAAAAGTACAATGTAAAAGTAAATACTATACATTGAATTCCTTATATTAAGCAAACGGACAGACAGAAGCACACTCCAACACTCAGAAATAATTTACAAACACAGCATTTGTGTTTAGTGAGTCCGCCAGATAAGAGGCAGTAAGGATGACAACGCGTTATATTGATAGGTGAGTGAAATGGACTATATTGCTCTCCTGCCTGAACTTTTGAAATGTAAACAGTACTTTTGAATTTCAGGGAAAATGTACACTACCAGTCAAACGTTTTAGAAAACCTACTAATTCATGGGTTTTTCTTGATTTTTTACTATGTTTTACATTGTAGAGTAATAGTGAAGTCATCAAAACTATGAAATAACACATGGAATCATGTAGTAACCAAAAAAGTGTTTAACAAATCAAAATGTATTTTATATTTGAGATTCTTCAAAAAAGCCATCCTTTGCCTTGATGACAGCGTTGGACACTCTTGGCCTTCTCTCAACCAGCTTCACCTGGAATGCTTTTCCAACAGTCTTGAAGGAGTTCCCACATATGCTGAGCACTTGTTGGCCGCTTTTCCTGCACACTGCAGTCCGACTCATCCCAAACCATCTCAATTTGGTGGAGATCGGGATTGTGGAGGCCAGGTCATCTGATGCAGCACTCCATCACTCTCCTTCTTGGTAAATAGCCCTTACACAGCCTGGAGGTGTGTTGGGCCATTGTCCTATTAAAAATCAAATGATAGTCCCACTAAGCCCAAACCAGATGAGATGGCTTATCGCTTCAGAATGCTGTGGTAGCCATGCTGGTTAAGTGTGCCTTGAATTCTAAATAAATCACAGACAGTGTCACCAGCAAATCACCCCCACACCATAACCCCTCCTCCTCTGTGCTTTACAGTGGGAAACACACATGCGAAGATCATCCGTTCACCCACACCGCGTCTCACGGTGTTACAAGGCTGTTGGATCCAAAAATTTCAAATTTCGACTCCAGACCAAAGGACAGATTTCCACCAGTCTAATGTCCATTGCTCGTGTTTCTTGGCCCAAGCAAATATTCTCTTCTTATTGGTGTCCTTTAGTAGTGGTTTCTTTGCAGCAATTCGACCATGAAGGCCTGATTCACACAGTCTAATCTGAACAGTTGATGTTGAGATGTGTCTGTTACTTCAACTCTGTGAAGCATTTATTTGGGCTGTAATTTCTGAGGCTGGTAACTCTAATGAACGTGTCCTCTGCAGCAGAGGTAACTCTGGGTCTTCCTGTCCTGTGGCGGTCCTCATGACAGCCAGTTAACTCTAATGAACGTGTCCTCTGCAGCAGAGGTAACTCTGGGTCTTCCTTTCCTGTGGCGGTCCTCATGACAGCCAGGTAACTCTAATGAACGTGTCCTCTGCAGCAGAGGTAACTCTGGGTCTTCCTGTCCTGTGGCGGTCCTCATGAGAGCCAGTTAACTCTAATGAACGTATCCTCTGCAGCAGAGGTAACTCTTGGTCATCCTGTCCTGTGGCGGTCCTCATGAGAGCCAGTTAACTCTAATGAACTTATCCTCTGCAGCAGAGGTAACTCTGGGTCTTCCTGTCCTGTGGCGGTCCTCATGAGAGCCAGTTTCATCACAGCGCTTGATGGTTTTTGCGACTGCACTGGAAGAAACGTTCAAAGTTCTTGACATTTTCCGCGTTGACTGACCTTCATGTCTTAAAGTAATGATGGACTGTCGCATATGAAACGTAACATATCATACTAATTTAAGTGTCCCGGGTTTTCTTTTACTATGTTACGTCTGTCTCTAAGTCCAGGTTGCTATAAAAAAACAAAACTGTCCAACAGCTGGATCCATCTTACAGGATTCAAGTTCAATGTCTAATTGAACTGATTAATGCTTAAAATATTATATAACGATAACTTACACTGCCATTAATGCAAGGACAGAAAAGGTATGTTTTATGTCACACGATTTTGGACAAATCATTCAAGACACCAACCATGATAAAGGGTTAAACAGGTTTTAAATCAACTTGTGAATTGTGTTGAATATAGCTATGATTCCCCCCCCCCCCATTATATCTTAACGTAATGACATGATATTATCAATGACTCGTCAGCAGCTGTAACAAGTTGTCCTGTGTAGGAAATACTCACTGGTTCCCTAGTTTATAGAAAGACCCATATATATATATATATATATATATACACACACACACACACACACACACACACACACACACACACACACACACACACACCTCACCTGAGTCAGATATGTCATCCCAATACGGTGCATCAAACTCATAGTCGGCCTTGAGGATCTGCTCAAAGAGCTTGGAGTCATTTTCATCATAAAACGGAGGGTAGCCACACAACCTAGGGAACAGATCATTAATTACACAGCAATATGGATGCTTTATGTTAGTGCCATCGTCTAACTTAAAAGTAGAATACCAAGGGAAAGCCTACTCCTTATTTGGACAGAAAACGCAATCTATTTGATATTGCCTTATCTTGCCTTGTTATGTCTTCGGCACATCTTCTGATCACAACACTTGTTACACGGAGATTATCCAAATCAAAACAAATTATCGGAGCTATAGTATCACATTAGTGTTGCCATGTTTTCTAATTAACTACTGCAACAACTTTCTAATTGGTGAGACTATGAAACTATTCCACCTGATTACCTTAGTGTCACGTTGTGACCTTTATTTCCTTTGTTTTGTATTTATTTAATATGGTCAGGGCGAGAGTTGGGTGGGTAGTCTATGTTTGTTTTTCTATGTTTTGGGGCATTTCTATGTTTCGGCCTAGTATGGTTCTCAATCAGAGGCAGGTGTCATTAGTTGTCTCTGATTGAGAATCATACTTAGGTAGCCTGGGTTGCACTGTTTGTTTGTGGGTGATTGTCTATGTTAGTGGCTTGTGTCAGCACAGGTCTCATTTGTAGCGTCACGGTCGAATTTGGTTTATTGTTTTGTGTTACTCTTTTGTATAGTGTTCAGTGTTCTCTTTATTAAAATTCACTATGAACACATACCATGCCGCATATTGGTCCTCTGATCCTTCTCGCCTCTCCTCTTCAGATGAAGAGGAGGAAGACCGTGACAAACAGCCTTCAAACGTAACGAGGAGTGGTTAATGAGGCTAGAGGGTTCTATTCAAACTAACAAGCGTTTCCACTAAATTGAATTGATTGGGCAGCTTAATCCAGGTGCATTTATCCTGGTCAGTTTTGACTGAAAGCTTTCAGAACAGAATATCATGTAGAGAATGTGTGGAAATACCCTCCTATTTGACTGGTCTGTGACTCACAACAACAAAAAACAATTCCCGGTCAGAGGAGCTCACAGAGAGTTAAAATACACAGTAAACTTTATTGACAAACGGGGGTATTGACATATGATTTTCACCCAAGCACTCCATGAACATACTAACTTATATCTATCTACCTCTGATCTGCACTGGAAGGCAACACACCGTGGCAATATGTCCTATTTCTAGGACATTTGCTCTCGAGTGACACAGGAGTATAAGGCGCTGCATCTCAGTGCAAGAGGCGTCACTGCCGTCCCTGGTTCGAATCCAGGCTGTATCGTGTCCGGCCGTGATTGGGAGTCCCATAGGGCGGTGCACAATTGGCCCGGTGTCGCCCGGGTTTGACCGGGGTAGGCCGTTATTGTAAATAATAATTTGTTCTTAACTGACTTGCCTAGTTAAATAGGGATGGAAGAGAATGCATAGGGCCTGGCTAGCAAGCGCAGGATCAGCTAGATGTCCTTAGCCATCAGAGGGTGCATGATCAGCTCATATACAGAGTGTGGGGCAAGTGGGCACCAGCTGATTGGCTGTGACCAGGAGCTGTAGACTGATTGATATCTCCTCACATTTTGAGAGCCAGGCTCAGCTGAGCCAAACATAAACAACACTAAAAAACGTCCTGTAGCGCCCTCCGCGGGGGGAATTCTCAATATACAGCATATAAGATTATCTAATCGTGTTTCATGGCCACATTTTAAACAAAGTATATCTTATAGAGGCTAAATGAAGCCTTCATAAGCCCTATGTAAAGCCTACTTAAATTCTACATTATAGGGTGTCCATCCACTCTGTCAGAGTGCGTGAAAACAAGCTTTCACTTCCTTGTGTTATAAAATACATTTTACCAAGACAAATATGATTATTCATGTTCTGAATATTTCATTGGGGTGTTTCGCTAACATTTCATTAACAGTATACCCCAAAAGGTTTGATTTCGTAACCTAATACATCCCATAATAAGCATTGAGCTCTGTTGTCCCGGACCTGCTGTTTTCGACTCTCTCTCTCTACCGCACCTGCTGTCTCTAACTCTGAATGATCGGCTATGAAAAGCCAACTGACATTTACTCCTGAGGTGCTGAACTGTTGCACCCTCCACAACCACTGTGATTATTATTATCTGACCCAGCTGGTCATCTATGAACATTTGAACATCTTGGCCATGTTCTGTTATAATCTCCACCTGGCACAGATAGAAGAGGACTGGCCACCCCTCATAGCCTGGTTCCTCTCTAGGTTTCTTCCTAGGTTCCTGCCTTTCATGGGAGTTTTTCCCTAGCCACTGTGCTTCTACATCTGCATTGCTTGCTGTTTGGGGTTTTAGGCTGGGTTTCTGTACAGCACTTTGTGACATCGGCTGATGTAAAAAGGGCTTTGTAAATATATTTGATTGATTGACAGAGCAACGCAGCTTTCTTGCATCAACTTTGAGGATTTTACATGTTGTGCTTCAAAGTTGTTTCCGCGGGTTGCAAAAAGCATTACATTTGATTTGTCACATGCGCCAAACACAACAGGTAGACCTTACCGTAAAATGCTTACTTACAAGCCCTTAACCAACAATTCAGTTCAATAAATAGAGTTAAGAAAATACTTACTGAATAAACCAAAGTAAAAAATAAAATAAAAAGTAGAACAAAATACGAGGCTATAAACAGGGGGTACCGGCACTGAGTCAATGTGCGGGGGCAAGTTACAGCCTTATACTAAAATGGATTAAATTGTATTTTTTCCCCTCATCAATCTACACACAATATCCCACAATGACAAAACAAAAACAGGTTTTTAGAAAATGTTTCAAATGTATGTAAATGTAAAAAACTGAAATATCATATTTACTTAAGTATTCAGACCCTTTAATCAGTACTTTGTTGAATCACCTTTGGGCCACTCAAGGACATTCAGAGCCCTCCTGCGCTGTCTTGGCTGTGTTGCTTAGGGTCTTTGTCCTGTTGGAAGGTGAACCTTCGCCCCCAGTCTGAGGTCCTGAGCGCTCTGGAGCAGGTTTTCATCAAGGATCTCTCTGTACTTTGCTCCGTTCATCTTTCCCTATATCCTGACTAGTCTCCAAGTCTCCTGACTCCCAGTCCTTGGCGCTGAAAAACATCCCCACAGCATGATGCTGCCACCCCCGTACTTCACCGTAGGGGTGCCAGATTTCCTCCAGACGTGACGCTTGGCATTCAGGCCGCCAAAGAGTTCAACCTTGGTTTCATCAGACCAGAGAATCTTGTTTCTCATGGTCTGGGAGTCTTTAGGTGCCTTTTGGCAATCTCCAAGCGGGCTGTCATGTGCCTTTTACTGAGGATTGGCTTCTGTCTAGTCACTACCATAAAGGCCTGATTGGTGGAGTGCTGCAGAGATGGTTGTCATTATGGAAGGTTCTCCCATCTCCATAGAGGAACTCTAGAGCTTCGTCAGAGTGACCCTCAGGTTCTTGGTCACCTCCCTGACCAAGACCCTTCTCCACCGATTGCTCAGTTTGGCCAGGTGGCCAGCTCTAGGAAGAGTCTTGGTGCTTCCAAACTTCTTTCATTTAAGAATGAAGGAGGCCACTGTGTTCTTAGGGACCTTCAATGCTGCAGACATTTTTTGGTACCCTTCCCCAGATCTGTGCCTCAACACAATCCTGTGGTTTGGTTTTTGCTCTGACATGCACTGTCAACTGTGGGACCTTATATAGACAGGTGTGTGCCTTTCCAAATCATGCCCAATCTTTTTCATTTATCACAGGTGGACTCCAATCAAGTCGTAGAAACATCTCAAGGATGATAAATGGAAACAGGATGCACCTGAGCTCAATTTTGAGTCTCATAGCAAAGGGTCTGAATACTTCTGTAAATAAGGTATTTCTGTTATTTATTTATTTTTAATTTGCAAAACTTTCTACTAATCTGTTTTCACTTTGTCATTATGGGGCATTGTGTGTCGATTGGTGAGGATTATATATTTTTTTATCCATTTTAGAATAAGGCTGTAACATAACATAATGTGGAAAGAGTCAAGGGGTCTGAGTACTTTCTGAAGGAACTGTATAGACCAAATACTGACTTTTTGGTGGTCTATAGAAACTTCTCACGAGAATCAGCTTTAGATGAGGCAGATGAACCTGGCTTTAGGAGAGGCAGAGGAACCTGGCTTTAGGTGAGGCAGAGGAACCTGGCTTTAGGTGAGGCAGATGAACCTGGCTTTAGGTGAGGCAGATGAACCTGGCTTTAAGTGAGGAAGATGAACCTGGCTTTAGGTGAGGCAGATGAACCTGGCTTTAGGTGAGGCAGATGAACCTGGCTTTACGTGAGGCAGATGAACCTGGCTTTACGTGAGGCAGATGAACCTGGCTTTACGTGAGGAAGATGAACCTGGCTTTACGTGAGGCAGATGAACCTGGCTTTAAGTGAGGAAGATGAACCTGGCTTTAAGTGAGGAAGATGAACCTGGCTTTACGTGAGGCAGATTAACCTGGCTTTAGGTGAGGCAGAGGAACCTGGCTTTAGGTGAGGCAGAGGAACCTGGCTTTAGGTGAGGCAGAGGAACCTGGCTTTAAGTGAGGCAGAGGAACCTGGCTTTAGGTGAGGCAGAGGAACCTGACTTTAGGTGAGGCAGATGAACCTGGCTTTAGGTGAGGCAGAGGAACCTGGCTTTACGTGAGGCAGATGAACCTGGCTTTAAGTGAGGAAGATGAACCTGGCTTTACGTGAGGCAGATGAACCTGTATCCATATTACTTTCATATCATCTGACATGAGATCCTCTCTCAGCCTAACAGGAATATGACTCTGGACATACTGTATATGGCAACACCTCCTATTTACATTTCTGGCTTTCCTGTATATTCTATAACCATGTATAGCTCCCACTGCATCATCAAAGGAATTATCTAAGTGTGTTTCAGAGATGGCAAAAATATGAACGTTTTCTGATGTTAATAAGTTGTCAATTTACATTAACCTTGTTTTATGTCCTGCTGATTTAAAAATAAAGATGATCAGTTCAAGGGGAAAGTGAGCCTGTCAGGTAGCCTGTCAGGTAGCCAGTATCCTTAATTCTTGTACAGAATCCAGCCTAGCTGAAGCGATGCTGTGCAATATTCCTGATTTATTTTTTAAACCATTTTTCCCTGCTGACCTCCATTGATTTAGTCCCCCTAATTTTGGCCATCCTAAAGAGGTAAAAAACTTCAATAACTTTCAAACAGATGATGAGATACATGCGGTTTAGACGATTGGAGGATTATCAACACAATTAACATATTATTTGTCCCAATGACCCATCAAAATATACAGGGGTGTTTTATTGGACACCCTACACATTACAGTATAAGATACTTACAGAATGTAAGCGATGACTCCGATAGACCAGCAGTCCACTGCTTTGCTGTAGGGCTTCTGAGCCAGAACCTCGGGGGCTGTGGAGAACATCATAAGGTAGAGATTGATATAGAACATTGTGTGGGTGATGTTTCCTGAGGTTAAATTAGGTCAAATAAGTTTAGGTTAGCCAGAGTTAAAGAGATACGAGTAGATGAGGTCAATGTTTGGGTTACTACTACTACTGCAGACTGCCATACGTCACAGCTGTTCGTCTTCCTGTCTGTCTAACGACGCAGATTTTGTGTCCACATGTTGTACCCTTCTGCTCTAAGTACTGTGCACTTGTTCACTACTATTCATGGATTTAAGAGGGAAGGGCAGTTGTAAGAAATATGCTGGAAACACTCTCTAGCCCATGGAATGTCTTACACCAATCCAAAGCTCCTAAATGCGTGGGGAGGAGTTCAACAGGAGTACACTGGGGGAATTGGGACATAACCAGACAGGCACGTAACTTGCAGAGTGGACAGAGGGGTCATAACCCTCCCTATAATATACCAGGATGAATTTGATGGATAGTAAATTATTTTCCCACCATAGCTACTGACTTTCTGTGGCTTTAGACTAAGCAGTACTACTCAATTCCTTATTTTATGATTGGACCCCCCCCGCTGCCAATAACGCTTTTGGTTTGGCCCGGGTCTTCAGAGGTCGTGGTTTGTGAAGGGAAAAAAGCTGTGCAAGGCTTGTAAAGAGAACGGAGCAAGAGCTTCCTTCCCTCCCTCCCTCCCTCCTTCCTTCCTTCCTTCCTTCCCTCCCTCCCTCCCTCCCTCCCTCCCTCCCTCCCTCCCTCCCTCCCTCCCTCCCTCCCTCCCTCCCTCCCTCCCTCCCTCCTTCCCTCCCTCCCTCCCTCCCTCCCTCCCTCCCTCCCTCCCTCCCTCCCTCCTTCCCTCCCTCCCTCCTTCCCTCCCTCCCTCCCTCCCTCCCTCCCTCCCTCCCTCCCTCCCTCCTTCCTTCCTTCCTTCCCTCCCTCCTTCCCTCCCTCCCTCCCTCCCTCCCTCCCTAACAAACCCTTCATTCTGTGAGCTAACTTGTTATAAATAAATAAGTAGTCACATTTAACATGGTAAATTCATAAGTACAAATAATAATTATTTAATTTCGAAGTGACTAGATATGCATCTCATGTGTGAATGCCATTTCTCAAAACGAGTGATAATTGGTAACGGTTATATTGGGCTCAATTTTGTCAGTTCAAAGATAACTTTGGTAGTATTATAAACTTTGAAACAACTAGTTTCAAGTAGGCTACAGAATTATAGAAGGGCTGTTTCTCTGAATCTCAGGCAGTACTTGTATTTTTTTATGAATCCCCATTAGCTGCTTCCAAGGCATCAGCTAATCCTTCCTGGGGTCCGGCAAAATGAAGGCAGTTATACAATTTTAAAAACATTACAATACATTCATTACAGATTTCACAACTGAACCAATTGCAATTTTCTTAAGTTCCTCTTTGTGGCACCTGACCACACGACTGAACTGTAGTCCAGGTGCGACAAAACTCTGTAGGATCTGTAGGATCTGCCCTGTTGATAGTGTTGTTAAGAAGGTAGAGCATCACTTTATTCTGGACAAACTTCTCCCCATCTTAGCTAGTGTTGTATCATTAGTTTTTGACCATGACAGTTAACAATCCAGGGTTACTCCAAGCAGTTTAGTCAGCTCAACTTCCTCAATTTCCACATGATTTATTACAAGATTTAGTTGAGGTTTAGGGTTAGTGAATGATTTGTCCCAAATACAAGGCTCCTGAGCGGTGCAGCGGTCTAAGGCACTGCATCTCAGTGCTAGAGGCGTCACTACAGACCCTGGTTCAATTCCAGGCTGTATCACAACCAGACGTAATTGGGAGTCCCATAGGGCGGCGCACAACTGGCCCAGCGTCGTCCGGGTTTTTTTGTAAATAAGAATCTGTTCTTAACTGACTTGCCTAGGGAAATAAAGGTGCATTTTTTTTTTTGCCATTGCACAGACGTAAGCTGGTTCATGTCTCATTTATTCATTTTGATTTCAATATGGAAGGAAAACCACGTACTGTTTGGTAAGATGAGCTTTGGTGACAAAGCCCCATGTTGAGTAGAGTGTTGGAGGCTATTTTAGAAACCAATTTTTCATGCTTATTGGTTAATAAAACACACCAGCCTGATAATATGAAACAATTTGTTGTTATGCACATTTTTGGAGGGGGGAAAATTATATTTTAATTGTAATTTTAAAAAACGTAATGCATCGTTCAATTAAACGGTGCTGTTCTGAATGACCCGTTGAAAACCGAGGAGGGGTGAAAAATACAACGCTTTCATTCAAATACGTCACTCATTGCTTCAAGGCAAATGTAGGCTACTTCAAAGTCTGTTCAAGAACGTTGAAGAACATTCTGGGGAAACGTGTCATTCGGTACACAAATGTACCAAAAAATTTGATCGAACTGAACGCACCCCAGAACTGACGTTCTCATAGACGTTCTCCAAAATAATTGCCAAACATGGTTACTATCTGAACTGTTAAGAGACAAACTCACAGTTTAAAGTAATACAGTCATTATTCAGTTGTAGCCCAGAATTCACTAGAAACAACAATTTCACAGGTATTTCTTCAAAATAAAATCTCCTGGGGGGGGGCACCCCACAATTTGCAACACAAAGTTACACCCTTGCAACCAGAGAGCCTCCTCACCCACATATCCTGGTGTTCCACAGGCTGTAGCCATCACGTCTCCTGTCCCCTCCATCTTAGACAGACCAAAGTCACTGATCATGATCTTAGCCTCATCATGGGGGTTGTAGTAGAGAAGGTTCTCTGGCTGACAGAGGAAGCACATCAACAACACATGTATGGAAAAAATATATCATTAAACGCTTCCTGAGTATTCCTGTTTGTGAGAAAGAGAGAGAGAGAGAGAGAGAGAGAGAGAGAGAGAGAGAGAGAGAGAGAGAGAGAAGAGAGAGAGAGAGAGAGAGAGAGAGAGAGAGAGAGAGAGAGAGAGAGAGAGAGAAGAGAGAGAGAGAGAGAGAGAGAGAGAGAGAGAGAGAGGGAGAGAGAGAGAGAGGGGGGAGAGAGAGAGAGAGAGAGAAGAAAGAGAGAGACAGAGAGAGAGAGAGAGAGAAAGAGAGATAAAGAAAGAGATTGTGTGTGAGTGCATGTCCGTACCTTGATGTCTCTGTGTACAATACCCATAGCGTGGAGGTAGGTGACTGTGTGTGTGTGTGTGTGTGTGTGTGTGTGTGTGTGTGTGTGTGTGTGTGTGTGTGT
This sequence comes from Oncorhynchus clarkii lewisi, assembly GCF_045791955.1. Taxonomy (NCBI): domain Eukaryota; kingdom Metazoa; phylum Chordata; class Actinopteri; order Salmoniformes; family Salmonidae; genus Oncorhynchus; species Oncorhynchus clarkii. Next base: position 88,060,453 of record NC_092148.1, on the reverse strand, counting down.
GTGTGTGTGTGTGTGTGTGTGCGTGTGTGTACGTGTGTGTATTCGTACCTTGAGGTCTCTGTGTACGATGCCCATGTCGTGGAGGTAGTTGACAGCATTCAGCACCTGTTTAATGAGTCTGCTGGCGTCCATCTCTGTGTAGAAGCCCTTCTCTACGATGCGGTCAAACAACTCACCCCCAGACACCCTGAGACAGAGACACAAGAACTGAATCAACCCTAACCAACTGTAACTCTAACCCTCAACCACAACCCTAGCCTCAACCACAACCCTTGCCTCAACCCTAACCCACAACCCTAACCCAAGCCTCAACCACAACCCTAACCTCAATCATAACCCTAGTCTCAACCACAACCCTTGCCCTAGCCTCAACCTCAACCCTAGCCTCAATCATAACCCTAGCCTCAACCTCAACCCTAACCTCAACCCTAACCCTCAACCCTAACCCTCAACCCTAACCCTAGCCTCAATCTCAACCCTAACCCTAGCCTCAAACCTATCCATAGCCTCAACCCTAACCATAGCCTCAACCTCAACCCTAACCCACAACCCTAAAATTACTTGATCACTTTAATTATAATACTGACAACCAAAGAGTACCATTTATTGGTCCATCATACTGGGAGCCTAAGCTACAGGGAGTGTCTAATACGATGCAGACTTTAATTCAAAAGGACTCTACTTCCTTTAGTACATTTAGGTTCTATATGGCAGGAAAGGATAATCTTACAAAACAAGAACGGAATTCCTTAAATTCCTTAAGTAAGAATTGAAACATAATTATAAAACCAGCGGATAAAGGATCAAAGATTGTCATTTTGGATAAAAACCCAGTATCTGATAGAGGCGAACAGGCAGTTGAGTAATTCTAAACATTATAGGCCACTGACTCACTCATTGCAGCAGGAGACCCAGAGACAAATGAGGGAGATTATAGGGGAACTTCATGAGAATAAATACATTACAGACAAACAAATGTTTTATCTATTTGGACCAGATACCCCACGCCCCAGACAATTTAATTTGTTGCCTAAAATCCACAAACCTCCTGAGACTTGGACCATTCCCTCAGAGGTTCCATGTGGTAGGCCGATTGTATCGGATTGTGGTTCGGAATCTGGAAATAATTTGGATTATTTCATAAATCCCCTGTCACGGAAACATCAAAGTTTCATTAAGGATACATACGAATTTGTGACAAAATTGAAAGGAATTAGTGTGCCTAAAGAAACTGTGTTTTTTTCAATTGATATTGACTCCTTGTATACTAATATTGACACCAACTTGGGTCTCAGAGCAATCAGAAATATTTTCCATAAATATCCAGACCCAGATAGACCAGATGGGGCTTTGCTACAACTATTGGAGCTTAGTTTAGCAAGAAATGACTTTGAGTTCAACTCGGATTGGTTCCTCCAAATTCATGGTACAGCTATGGGGAAGAAGTTTGCCCCGTCATATGCCAATATTTATATGGCAGAATTGGAACAATCTGCCCTCCCAAAATGCATAAAGCTTCCTTCCTTGTATTTACGGTATCTAGATGATATATTTGGGTTATGGACACATTCTTCCTCAGATTTTATGGAATTTGTGAGGATTTTGAATACACATCATCTGTCGATTAAATACAACGTTCAGCCGGAACGAATAGAATTTTTGGACACCGAGGTATTTTTTTGTAGAGGGGAGTGATAACCTGAAGCAATTAGCAACAAAGGTTTATTTTAAACCCACGGACACTCACTCCCTCTTACATAAATCCAGTTTTCACCCAAAACACACCTACAGAGGGTTGATAAAAGTCGCAGCTTATAAGATTTCATAGGATTTGTACACAGGAAAAACATGTAAATGAGGCTATAGGAATTCTTTTTAAGGCTCTTAGACCCAGAGGATACTCAAAACGTTTCCTCCGCACTATAAGAGCGGAGGTGAACACTATGGTGGCAACTGAAGCTATACATGGGAGGACTAACAATGATAGATGTATTATCCCATTTGTCACCACGTATTCACAGTCTTCTATGAAGTTTAATTCCATAGTGAAGGATCATTTTCAGCAGACAAGGGAGGATGGGGACACCCTCGAACAGTTCAGAGTAATATCAGCATATCGGCGAAATAAAAATTTGAAAGATGTGCTGGTACACTCTGGATTCAAGGAGAAGCTGGTGCGGCGGGGACCACACTTTAGACAAGTTAAATATATTCCGAATAAATGGTTGGGTCTAGGGGCCCCAGTATGGGAGGGATTCCAATTGAAGACCACCAACATTGTTATGGAATTGAGTGTCTGAAATGTGGGAAATTGTACATTGGAGAAACTAGGAATTCCCTGGAAGCCAGACTCAAACAACATCTATATCATATAAGTAAAGAGTCAGTTAAAACCACATTATACACCCACTTTAGATCTCATCCAGTAGCCCGGTTAAGAATAGCAGGGTTGGAATCTAACCAAGGGTGGTCGCTAAAACAGAGACAGATCAAGGAGCGAAGTTGGATCAAAAAATTGGGTACTTGTAATCCCACAGGTCTTAATGAAAAGTATTAGAGACCCTAACCCTCCCAACCTTGATCTGAACATTAAACCTGAACCATCCTAATCCCAGATTACCCTAACCTTAACCTGAGCAATCTCACTCCAAATCCTAGCCCAGTATCACATTCCTAATCTTAACCACAATCTTAACCTTAAATCTATTTCAATCCCTAACTCCTAAACCCCAAACTTCGGCCCCAATACCGAACCTAATTCCAACCCCAGCCTCAAATTTAGGTCTAATTTGGACCCCAAGCCTAACCCCTTGGCTTACCCTAACTATAAGCCTAAACCTAAGCTTAAAACCTAATTTTAATTCTGACTATAACCTTAACCCTAACCCTAACCTTAACCTCACCCTTAACCGTAGCAATCCCCACCCTAACCCTAACCCTAACTCTAACCTTAACCTCACCCTTAACCGTAGCAATCCCCACCCTAACCCTAACTCTAACCCTAACCTTAACCCTGTAAGCCTAAACCTAATCCTAAAACCTAATTTTGACTATAACCCTGACCCTAACCCTGACCTTAACCTTACCCTTAACCGCAGCAATCCCCACCCTAGCTCTAACCTTAACCCCGATCCTGAATATAACCTCAGCCCTGACAATAACCTCAGATCTAATCCTGACCCTGAACACAATCCTGAGTTTAACCCCACCTCAAGCTCTAATCCCTAATCTTGAACCTTGACCTAGATTCTGACTTGAATTCGAACCCAAGCCTTTTAAACTAACCCTAACCTTAAGCCTAACCCCTTAGACTCAAAACGTGGACATAAGGAATCCCTTCAGGCCTGATAGAGATTAACCAGCCCAACCCTAAACCGGATTCTTAAACTCTAACTCGGGCTCCATAAAGAGGCATCCTGAAGAGCCTGGGAATTAGGGAGCAGGGGTCGATGCATTGCCTGGGGGTTTATCCTCATGGAGGAAAAGGTTAATTTAATTAGCTTTCCTTCCGGTATGAACCATAACCCCTGCTCTTGGGGAATACCTCCTAATTTCCCGTAGAACAATTATGTATCCTTAGGAGCAATAGAATTAGAGAACAGGTGCCCATGTATTTGGTCCTCTTGAAGGGCAATTTTCTCCTAAACCTAACCCTAGACTCAACCCTAACCATAGCCTCAACCCTAACCATAGCCACAACCTCAACCCCAACCCTCAACCCTAACCCTCAACCCTAACCATAGCCTCAACCCTAACCATAGCCACAACCTCAACCCTCAACCCTAACCATAGCCACAACCTCAACCCCAACACTCAACCCTAACCCTCACCACTAACCATAGCCTAAACCCTAACCATAGCCACAACCTCAACCCCAACCCTCAACCCTAACCCTCAACCCTAACCATAGCCTCAACCCTAACCCTAGCCTCAACCCTAACACTAGCCTCAACCTCAAACCTAACCCTAGCCTCAACCCTAATCCTAGGCTCAACCCTAACCATAGCCTCAATCTCAACCCTAACCCTAACCCTAACCCTAGCCTCAACCTTAACCCTAACCTTAGCCTCAACCTCAACCCTAACCCTAGCCTCAACCCTAACCCTAGCCTCAATCTCAACCCTAACCCAGGCCTCAACCCTAACCCTAGCCTCAACCTCAACCCTAAACTCAACCTCAACCCTAACCCTAGCCTCAACCCTAACCCTAGGCTCAATCTCAACCCTAACCCTAGCCTCAACCCTAACCCTAGCCTCAATCTCAACCCTAACCCTAGCCTCAACCCTAACCCTAGCCTCAACCCTAACCCTAGCCTCAATCTCAACCCTAGCCTCAACCCTAACCCTAGCCTCAACCCTAACCCTAGCCTCAACCCTAACCCTAGCCTCAACCCTAACCCTAGCCTCAACACAGATCCTAGCCTCAACCCAAATACTAGCCTCAACCCAAATCCTAGCCTCAACCTCAAGCCTAACCCTAGCCTCAACCTCAACCCTAACCCTAGCCTCAACCTCAACCCTAACCCTAGCCTCAACCCTAATCCTAGCATCAACCATAACCCTAGCCTCAACCCTAACCCTAGCCTCAACCCTAACCCTAGCCTCAATCTCAACCCTAACCCTAGCCTCAACCCTAACCCTAGCCTCAACCCTAATCCTAGCCTCAACCTCAACCCTAACCCTAGCCTCAACCTCAAACCTAACCCTCAACCCTAATCATAGCCTCAACCCTAACCCTAGCCTCAACCTCAACCCTAACCCTAGCCTCAACCCTAATCCTAGCCTCAACCCTAACCCTAGCCTCAACCCTAGCCTCAACCTCAACCCTAACCCTAACCTCAACCCTAACCCTAGCCTCAACCCTAACCCTAGACTCAACCCTCAACCCTAGCCTCAACCCTAACCCTAGCCTCAATCTCAACCCTAACCCTAGCCTCAACCCTAACCCTAGCCTCAACCCTAACCCTAGCCTCAATCTCAACCCTAGCCTCAATCTCAACCCTAGCCTCAACCCTAACCCTAGCCTCAACCCTAATCCTAGCCTCAACACAAATCCTAGCCTCAACCCAAATACTAGCCTCAACCCAAATCCTAGCCTCAACCTCAATCCTAACCCTAGCCTCAACCTCAACCCTAACCCTAGCCTCAACCTCAACCCTAACCCTAGCCTCAACCCTAATCCTAGCATCAACCATAACCATAGCCTCAAACCTAACCCTAGCCTCAACCCTAACCCTAGCCTCAATCTCAACCCTAACCCTAGCCTCAACCCTAACCCTAGCCTCAACCCTAATCCTAGCCTCAACCTCAACCCTAACCCTAGCCTCAACCTCAACTCTAACCCTCAACCCTAATCATAGCCTCAACCCTAACCCTAGCCTCAACCTCAACCCTAACCCTAGCCTCAACCCTAATCCTAGCCTCAACCCTAACCCTAACCCCAACCTCAACCCTAACCCTAACCTCAACCCTAACCCTAGCCTCAACCCTAACCCTAGACTCAACCCTAACCCTAGCCTCAACCTCAACTCTAACCCTAGCCTCAACCCTAACCATAGCCTTAACCCTAATCCTAATCCTAGCTTCATGTCCACATCCCAGTTCAACCCAAAGAGGAGATTCTGGATGGAGATGCAGGTTGGAAAAAACGATGCAGCCTTTTTACTTCGTGCCATCTTGGCTGAGCTACTATGTCAAGCATCGGGAAACGGACTGCAACATCTTAGAAGAGGTGAGGTGTTTTAGTTTAGCCAGGTGGCTGTAGAGATTAGCCCTGAATCACTACGTGTTGTGCGGTGCACAACAATATATATTGGGCGTGAATGACAGCTCCCCGATGCTCAAAAAGTATGAATGTTCTGGCGGGGGCAACACCGAGCTAGCCTGCAATGTCACTTCCTGGAGTGTTATGTCTCCATGAGACCAACTTCATTTGGCTTCAATGCACCATTGAATGCTCACATAGGAATGAATCGTGTCACGTGATCGATGTCCTTGTCACTCTATATACACAGTCATTGAGTCAAACAGGTCACTCTGAGGGGAGAGAGGACTGAATTAACCTTCACTTAGGTCTGGTTTCCCAAACACTTACGTCTAGTCCTGGATTAATAGGCTATTTCAATTGACATTTCTCCTTTAAGCATGCTTTTCAGTCAAGGCTAAATCTATGTCTAGGGAAACCGGCCCTAGAGTCCATCTTCATTCGTCTTTCGCTGTGTTTGCTACAGTGTTACAGAAACAATGACATATAAAGGAAGCATAAAAGCAACTCTATGGCTTAGAGCCAAGGCCAAACGCTTACAGCTGCAAAACATGATACATTATCCAAGTGACTGAATTGCTCCAGTGCACACACTGATACAGAATACTGGCACATCTTATTTACTACCGCTGGAGTACCGGAACATCTTATTTAACTACAGCTTGAGTACTGGCACATCTTATTTACTACAGCTGGAGTACTGGAACATCTTATTTACTACAGCTTGAGTACTGGCACATCTTATTTACTACAGCTGGAATACTGACACATCTTATTTACTACAGCTGGAGTACTGGCACATCTTATTTACTACAGCTGGAGTACTGGAACATCTTATTTAATACAGCTTGAGTACTGGAACATCTTATTTACTACAGCTTGAGTACTGGAACATCTTATTTACTACAGCTTGAGTACTGGAACATCTTATTTACTACAGCTTGAGTACTGGAACGTCTTCTAGAAATATGACACAGAGACAGACAGACACAGAGACAGAGACAGAGAGACAGACAGACAGACAGACAGACAGAGACAGAGACAGAGACAGACAGACAGACAGACAGACAGACGGAGACAGACAGAAGGTACTACTCACAACTGCATGATGAGGTATAGGTGGTTGGGGCTCTCATAGATGTCCTCCAAAGCCACAATGTTCTCATGTTTTATCCTGAAGAGAGAAAAACAGTGGATTTAATTCACTCACTATTAAACTCATAATTTTAATGCCCAGCACAATAAAGCACAATTTCTTCACAAAATGGCTTTGTTCATTACAATGAATTGTGTGTGTGTGTGTGTGTGTGTGTGTGTGTGTGTGTGTGTGTGTGTGTGTGTGTGTGTGTGTGTGTGTGTGTGTGTGTGTGTGTGTGTGTGTGTGTGTGTGTGTGTGTGTGATACAAAGTAAGTGAGTGAATGGTTGTGTGTGAGTTCATTAGTGGCGTGTGTGTGTGTGTTACAAAGTGATTGTGAGTAGATGTGTGTGACGACAAGGCAGACAGTGAACCTGTTGAACCCTCTACTTCAACGTTTCTCCAGCCTTGAGTACAGACAGAGGTTAAGGGTCAAATGGCCCCTATTCCTTTTTTTTTTGTGTGTCATATTTTAGTAAAACATATATAGGCAAAAACAACAGACAACTTTACATTTACACACATTTCAACAAACATTAATGACATCACACTTCCTCAGACCCACATGTTCCCACTGTATCCACACCCAATGTTGTGTCGTAACGTTGGTTATTCATTAATGTGAAGACTGTTATATTATCAAATAAATTATCTGTGTAATCATCATCACGTGATTAAACTAATCATGTAAACATTCATTAACTAGGAAGTCGGGGCACCACAGGAAAATGTTGTTTAAAGAGTTGCTATTTCCCGAATTTAACTCTCTTCAGATATTTTCATATCTTATCGATTACAGTCACTTATTAATGTATTATCACCTCTTCAGTCCTATTCTGAATGTCGCAAACCCTTGGATATCTGCACGAACCCTAGCATAAATTATGAATCAGCAATATACCAATTGGCTTAATTATTTATTGACTAACTAACTAAATAATCACACAGAATTACATAAACACACACAGGATAGGTTATACATTGGTTACTAACATGATACAAAGAAAAGTCCCTAGTGGACGATACCGATATGACAGCTTGGTAGACAAAGGAAAGGGGTGGGGACAGCGCAAGAGAGGGAAACTCAGAGTGGACCCACGTACATACAGTTGATTATTACACTCAGGGAAATGCTAATACTTTGAACATGAACAGCCAGTCATTTGAAAAGAAATTGCACTTTACATATTTACAAGTGTATGCCTTTGTTGTCTCTCTCTGTGAACTCCGATCCGTCTGCTGGAGAGAGTCGACAGGAAAGTCTCTGGTTGCGTTTCCCAGAAGTCACAAGGTCTTTTGTCGTTGTTTAACTTGTTCAGCGGGCTCTGGATAGTGTCTGTTATAATGGATATGTCAGACGTACCAATGGTCGTTTGACAAGGAAATGTTCTCCAGAATGGATCTTTCAGAGTACCATTCGTCGTTCAATCGGTTGCGTTTACCAGACTGAAGTACTTAAACAGCAGCAGACTGAATAATCGGCTCTTTAGTTTGTAGATTTCTTGACCATTTCAGCGTGGGGATGATCCCCCACGTTCTCTGGTCTTGTCCTTTGGTAGAGTTGTAGTTTTAAACCATTTTGCAACATCCGGTTCACGCCTTAAGTGTGCTTGGTCTATAGAGAGGTAGATGTCTCAACAGTTTGTAATGTATTCAGCTGCACGTAACTGGTCTTTATTTAAATCGCCAACCATTTCAACATGTAGCTACCGTTCCATGCTCTCATGTCACAGCTAGAACCACTTCACACACCGGCAGCAACCCGGCATGTTTTGGTCTAAATGTATAATTAGTCGTGAGTGGAGTAAAGAAGGGGCGTTCCGTGACGCTGAAGTAAATGTCTGTGCTCACGGGGGTCGTGGCCACTGACTTGGTTAAGACTTCATATGAAAAACAATTATTTCATTTGGAAGGCTAACATCACATGTTCCCCTAACATCACATGTTCCCCTAACATCACATGTTCCCCTAACATCACATTACATCTCTATTCTCATAAATAGTTCCATATTTAATCTGTTCCCCCACATCTGGATGTGACCCTGACAACTGGGAGATATATACATTAAGAGATACAGTTATGTTGTCCTACCATCTTTAGTTACATTACAAATTATTAACGAATTCCACGGGATTGTTCTTTGATTTCCCACCGAACACCCAACTGTCTGGATTTACAGAAATACTGTTTCATTATTCAACTTTTTGCTGTGTTAAAGTTGTGGCCAAGTCTCTCTCTCTGTGTCCTACAGTCACACATCCCAATACTACAGACCCAGAAGCAGAGACGTGTGCCACCCCCCTAATGCTTGTAGGGCTCTGACCCATATGACTTCAGATTGTGTTATGTTGTTTGTCTGTCTTCTTTCCAATATTTAAATAATAAAGCATTTGGTTCTTCCATTCTCTTAACGTTGGAGTATTACTTGACCTCCACTATTTAAGTGGGGACGGCAGGGTAGCCTAGTGGTTAGAGCGTTGGACTAGTAACCAGAAGGTTGTAAGTTCAAATCCCCGAGCTGACAAGGTACAAATCTGTCATTCTGCACCTGAACACTGTTCCTAGGCCGTCATTGAAAATAAGAATTTGTTCTTTAACTGACTTGCCTAGTTAAAGGTAAAATAAAAAACTAACTTCTTCAATATAAGTGACAAAAATAATATTGTCCAATCCATTGGGTATCTCAACACACACCCATTTGCCATGTCGTGAAATATGCAGACAGATTAAAAGTAAACTTACATTGTAAAACGTCTGACAGACAGTTTTCTAACTATTCCCATAACTTTTAGACTTTATAGCAGAAGGAATGAATTATTGAGTCATTGTTAGTTGGCACCCTTTTCCCTATGGGCCATAGGCAGCCAAAGAAACCCACTCAACGTTCCTACTAATCATCAGCGAGTGACTCATGCAGTGTAATGGTAGCCCTGTCATGGTTAACCAGCACAACAAGCACCAGGGTCCTGTTCAGTAGGCACGAAACAGAAGAAAACGGTCCATGGAATGGAATGAAACAGGGAGGTACTATTTGAACTTGTCCAATAAGAAACAATGGATTTCAGTGGGTTTTTCGTTGCAAATCATTTTGCTACAATATGCATTCATGAACATGACCCTGAAGCAGACGCTTGAAACAAAGAGTGAGGTGGGAGAGAGCTGGTGTCCAAGCAACAGGGTGTGGGTGAACACTAAAACGCCATGGAAACGAGGACGTAACTAATGATGGGCCTTGTTTAGAGAGACAGGTGGGTGAAGGAGGGGGAGGAGGAGGGGTGTGTGTGTGTGTGTGTGTGTGTGTGTGTGTGTGTGTGTGTGTGTGTGTGTGTGTGAAACCTACACACAATGTTGCTGCTTCAGGGTGCTGGGATAAAGCATCGAGAAATACAAAACGGATGAGAGAGAGAGAGACGGAGAGAGAGAGGGACAGAAAGACAGAGAGAAAGAAGAGAGAGAGAGACAGTGAGAGAGAGGAGAGAAAGAGAGACAGAAAGAGAGACGGAGAGAGAGATGGAGAGACGGAGAGAAAGAGAGATGGAGAGAGAGACGTAGAGGGAGAGACGGCGAGAGAGAGACAGAGAGAGAGAGAGACAGAGAGAAAGAGAAATGGAAGAGAGAGAGACAAGAGAAAGAGAGAGAGAGCGAGAGAAGAGAGAGAGATGGAGAGAAAGAGAGAAGGAGAGAAAGAGAGACAGAGAAAGAGAGACGGAGAAGGAGAGACAGAGAAAGAGAGACGGAGAGAGAGATGGAGAGAAAGAGACAAGGAGAAAGGGAGAGATGGAGAGAGAGAGACAAGAGAAAGAGACAGAGAGAAAGGGAGAGATAGATGGAGAGAAAGAGACAGGGAGAGAGAGAAATAGAAAGGGCAGCAGAATCTAAAGAAGGCAATCGTAACCAAGCAACTTACTCCGCCCAACAGCAACCAAATTCTCATCAAGAGTGACTGATGGATAACCCCAGGCTCTGAGGAGAATTACCCATGAACTCGGGGGGGGGGGGGGGGGGTGGATGGAGAGAGCTAGTGCCGTCCTCACCTGCATGCTCACATCAAGTCATGTGTTCTCTATTGACAGAGTGGAGCTACTCGGACAGAGTGGAGCTACTGTATATGACTGAATGAGTAACACATAACTAGAACTGGCATTGGCACCACAACGGCTGGTGAAGGTGTAAGTTGCTTTGACTCACTCTAGTCCATGTACGTGACTCAACTTGTAAAGACGCTTTGGATATGAATGACTGCTGAAAAAAAACCTCTTATTGACCAGCGGTTGGTAAGCCAGATATGGAGGGGAAGGGAAAGTCCAAGGTATGAATCAACCTGCACAGAGATGATATCTAGTACAGGCGTTGTGACATTTTGGGAGGGTTGGGTTTCATACAGTAAGACCCATACTGTGAAGTGCAGTGTTTTTGTGTTACGGTACCTACATTTTTCAGATGTTCTTTTTACTAGATAGATACAGTTGAAGAGTCACAGGGAAGGAGCATAGCAACAGGACGGAACAGGTCGGTATTTGAGACACTGCATATGATTCTCCAAGAGGCAGAGTTACCCCACCCCTCTGGTACCTACTTCCTTAGCACGGCGATTTCGTTCTCGATGCTGGTCTCCTTCCCCTTCAGTGCTTTCTTAGGGATACACTTCACTGCAACCATCTTCCCTGTGGTCTTCTCCCTGGCCATTACCACTTCCGAGAATGCACCACTGTGGAGCGAGAGAGAGAGAGAGAGAGAGAGAGAGAGAGAGAGAGAGAGAGAGAGAGAGAGAGAGAGAGAGATAGAGAGAGAGAGATAGAGAGAGAGAGAGAGAGAGAGAGAGAGAGAGAGAGAGACATAGAGAGAGAGAGAGATAGAGAGAGAGAGAGAGAGAGAGAGAGAGAGAGAAATACAGACAGACAGACAGACAGACAGTTAGATTTCAGCCATTGATATTATTGACCATAACCTGTTGTTGAGAAAACCTTAAGTGCTATGGCTTTTCAACCTCTGCCATATCGTGGATTCAGAGCTATCTATCTAATAGAACTCAAAATATTTTATTTAACGGAAGCTTTTCTAATGTCAAACATGTAAAGTGTGGCGTACCGCAGGGCAGCTCTCTAGGCACTCTACTCTTTTCTATGTTTACCAATGACCTGCCACGGGCATTAAACAAAGCATGTGTGTCCATGTATGCTTATGATTCAACCATATACGCATCAGCAACCACAGCTAATGAAGTCACTAAAACCCTCAACTTCTTGAGTGTAGGGGGCAGGATTTTCGTTTTTGGCTAAAAGACATACCTATTTGAAACTGCCTATTTCTCAGGCCCAGAAACTAGAATATGCATATAATTGTCAGATTAGGATAGAAAACACTCTAAAGTTTCCAAAACTGTTAAAATATTGTCTGTGAGTATAACAGAACTGATATTGCAGGCGAAAATCTGAGGAAAATCAAACCAGGAAGTGCTGTTTTTCCTGAAAGCTCTCTGTTCCATTGGATGCCTTGCCTCCATTTAAAGGGATATCAACCAGATTCCTTTTTCCTGTGGCTTCCTCAAGGTGTCAACAGTCTTTAGACATAGTTTCAGGCATTTATTTAGAAAAATGAGCGAGAAAGATAACATCATGCGAACACATGGGTGTTCGCAGAGTGTTGCTTGCGCAACAGAGTGGGGCAGCCATTGTCTCTCCTTCTCCTATTCAAAAAGCGACAGTCCCGGTTGATATATTAGCGATTATATATTTAAAAAACAACCTGAGGATTGAATATAAAAAACATTTGACATGTTTCTGTGGGCATTAGGGATACTATTTGGAATTTTCATCTGCGATGTCGTGACCGCTCGAGCCTGTGGATTTCTGAACATAACGTGCCAAACAAATGGAGGTATTTTGGATATAAAAATTATCTTTATGGAACAAAAGGAACATTTATTGTGTAACTGGGAGACTCGTGAGTGCAAACATCTGAAGATCAAAGGTAAGTGATTTAATCTATTGCTTTTCTGACTTTTGTGACCAATCTACTTGGCTGCTAGTGTTTGTAATATTTTGTTTACTGAGAGATATGTTCTTACATAAACGCTTGTTATGTTTTCGCCAAAAAGCTGTATTGAAATCTGACACGCCAGGTGGATTAACAACAAGCTAAGCTGTGTTTTGCTATATTGCATTTGTGATTACATGAAAATTAAATATTTGTAGTAATTTAATTTGAATTCAGCGGGTGTTGATGAAAATGATCCCGCTAAAGGGATGGGTGCGTCAAGAAGTTTTGGAATGGGTGGCCAGTAATAAACTGGTCCTGAACATCTCTAAAACTAAGAGCATTGTATTTGGTACAAATCATTCCTTAAGTGCTAGACCTCAGCTGACTCTGGTAATGAATGGTGTGGCTGTTGAACAAGTTGAGGAGACTAAATGACTTGGCGTTACCTTAGATTGTAAACTGCCATGGTCAAAACATATAGATTCAATGGTTGCAAAGATGGGGAGAGGTCTAGCCGTAATAAAGAGATGCTCTGCTTTTTGGACACAACAGTAAAGCAAGTTCTGCAGGCTCTAGTTTTGTCTAATCTTGATTATTGTCCAGTTGTGTGGTCCAGTGCTGCAAGGAAAGACCTAGTTAAGTTGCAGCTGGCCCAGAACAGTGTGGCACGTTTTGCTCTTAATTGTAATCAGATGGCTAATATTAAGACTATGCATGCCAGTCTCTCTTGGCTAAGAGCTGAGGAAAGACTGACTGCATCACTTCTTCTTTTAATTAGAACTGCATCACTTCTTCTTTTTATAAGAAACACAGAAATGTGTTGAAAATCCCAAATAGTCAACTTCCACACAGCTCTGACACACACATTTATCCCACCAGACATGCCACCAGGGGTCTTTTCACAGTCCCCAAAACCAGAACAAATTTCAGAAAGCGTACAGTATTATACAAAGCCCTTATTGCATGGAACTTCCTTCCATCTCATATTGCTCAAATAAACAGTAAACCTGGTTTCAAAAAACAGATAACAGCAACACCTAGCGGCACAACGCCTCTCCTTATCTGACCTAGATAGTTTGTGTGTCTGCATTGATATGTAGACTACGTGTTCCTTTAAAAAAAATGTATGTAGTTCTGTACTAGAGCTGTTCTTGTCCAATGATGTTCTTCCGGCTTTTTTTCGCGTTATTTGTAACCTATTTTGTACATAATGTTTGTGACACCGTATCTTACGGCAAAAAAAGAGATTCTGGATATCAGGACAGCGATCCTCGGATTAGACAAAGATTTTTTCAACAAGCAGGACGCATAGGACATACTCCAAACACCCGACAAGGCCAACATCCCAGTTATTGGCAAGAGGAAGAGACACAAGTACGGAGGACACAGAGCAGGGTGCCTCGTAAGGATCCGCAGAAGGCGAGTGGGAAAGCTGCCCTTACTGTCAATATTACTCGCCAACGTGCAACCATTGGACAATAAATTAGACGATGTACGATCACGAAAACCCTACCAACGGGACATCAAAAACTGTAACATCTTATGTTTCACAGAATGTTGGCTGAATGATAACATGGATATTCAGCTCGCGGGATACACGCTGCACCGGCTAGATAGAACAGCACACTCCGGTAAGACGAAGGGGGTATTTGTAAACAACAGCTAGTGCATGAAATCTGAGGAAGGTGTGTCCCGCCACCCACCACCCACCAACCCCTCTTTTACGCTACTGCTACTCTCTGTTTATCATACATTTGAAGTTGGAAATTTACATTCACCTTAGCCAAATACATTTAAACTCAGTTTTTCACAATTCCTGACATTTAATCCTAGTACAAATTACCTGTTTTAGGTCAGTTAGGATCACCACTTTATTTTAAGAATATGAAATGTCAGAATAATAGTAGAGAGAATGATTTATTTCAGCCATATTCCCTGTGGGTCAGAAGTTTACATACACTCAATTAATATTTGGTAGCATTGCCTTTAAATGTTTAACTTGGGTCAAAGTTTCAGGTAGCCATCCACAAGCTTCCCACACTAAATTGGGGGAATTTTACATACACTCAATTAGTATTTGGTATTTGTCTATAAATAGTATTGTCTTTTTAAGTGGCATTGTCTTTAAATAGCATTGTCTTTTAAAATAGCACTGTCTTTAAATAGCATTGTCTATAAATAGTATTGTCTTTTTAAATAGCATTGTCTTTAAATAGCATTGTCTTTTAAAATAGCACTGTCTTTAAATAGCATTGTCTATAAATAGTATTGTCTTTTTAAATAGCATTGTCTTTAAATAGCATTGTCTTTAAATAGCACTGTCTTTAAATAGCATTGTCTTTAAATAGCATTGTCTATAAATAGTATTGTCTTTTTAAATAGCATTGTCTATAAATAGTATTGTCTTTTTAAATAGTATTGTCTTTTTAAATAGCATTGTCTTTAAATAGCATTGTCTTTAAATAGCATTGTCTTTAAACCTCTTCAGGCATCTGGCTCCATTCGTTAAAACTTAACAAAATCCAATGTGGAATTACGGGAATATTTGCCCGAACAGTCTGTAGCTGTTGCTATGCTACCATGTACATGCTCAGTCCACCTTAATGAATGTTGGAGAGGGCTACACCACCATTCTTATCCCTCAATATCTTTCCTCTCCCTTGCTCTTTGTCTATCCCTTGCTCTTTCTCCCTCCTATACGCTACCCTTATTTTCTATCCTCTCTTTAATGTTATGTCATTATGTTCTCCTTCACCACACAGCAAAAATGTGTTATTACGGTATATAGTGAATGTAATCAGCTCCATTGTCTATTACAGTATGTAATCAGCTCCATTGTCTATGACAGTATGTAATCAGCTCCATTGTCTATTACAGTATGTAATCAGCTCCATTGTCTATTACAGTATGTAATCAGCTCCATTGTCTATTACAGTATATAATCAGCTCCATTGTCTATTACAGTATGTAATCAGCTCTAGGGTCTATTACAGTATTGTCATGACGTTGGCCTGAGGGGGGAGGTTTATGAACCCCATAAAAACGTTCCCCTTTTTCCTCTCTCTACTCCGATGTGACTATAGCGATGTGACTATTGAAAATCACTTTGTTAACATTGCGAGAGAGTCTGGTGACATCAAAAGTTGGGAAACGGAACCATATTTCGGTAATCCAACCAGTTTAAAATATGTGTTGGTACTTAATGAATATGATGTCAGATCAGTTGGCGTCTGAGACATGATTACTGATGACAGGACGACATAAACTATATCTTGGAAAGTCTACACATTCTAGTTATCAGATTCACATGGAATTGTTGTGCAATTTAAATGTTTAAATATGAAACTATTTGTGAAAAGATTAAATGTAATTTAGCTTCTTAATGAGAGAACGGTTTCTCATAGAGTAAACTCTACAGTGGAAAGTCTACACATTCTAGTTATCAGATTCACATGGAATTGTTGTGCAATTTAAATGTTTAAATATGAAACTATTTGTGAAAAGATTAAATGTAATTTAGCTTCTTAATGAGAGAACAGTTTCTCATAGAGTAAACTCTACAGTGGAAAGTCTACACATTCTAGTTATCAGATTCACATGGAATTGTTGTGCAATTTAAATGTTTAAATATGAAACTATTTGTGAAAAGATTAAATGTAATTTAGCTTCTTAATGAAAGAACGGTTTCTCATAGAGTAAACTCTGCCAACTCAGTGGCCCCGCCCATGTGAACAGACAGTGGCTGTAAACTCTGCCAACTCAGTGGCTCCGCCCATGTGAACAGACAGTGGTTGTAAACTCTGCCAACTCAGTGGCCCCGCCCATGTGAACAGACAGTGGTTGTAAACTCTGCCAACTCAGTGGCTCCGCCCATGTGAACAGACAGTGGCTGTAAACTCTGCCAACTCAGTGGCTCCGCCCATGTGAACAGACAGTGGTTGTAAACTCTGCCAACTCAGTGGCCCCGCCCATGTGAACAGACAGTGGTTGTAAACTCTGCCAACTCAGTGGCCCCGCCCATGTGAACAGACAGTGGTTGTAAACTATGAAACACGCCCCTCTCTCCCAAACCTATAAATACCCTGTTACGAAAATGTAACTTCCTTTTCCAAGGATGTGTGGACTTGAGGTCCCCGCGTTGAAAGGACAAAGACCACCTACAGAACTAAGCCAACCTTAGAGAACCTAACGAAATTAGCATCGAATTTCAATGTGACGGTGACGACCTACACGCCGGATGGATGAATTTCGACTATACCAGCCAGAATATAGCATGAGCATAAAGCATTGCAACTTGGTATGAACTTTGAACTCTTATTCACTAAAGACGTGATACTTCCTAGCCGTCGCGTTAGCGCAGCAACTGTAGACGTGGGCTAGGAGAGGACGGACAGAGTATCTATTCTACCACAAGACGACAGTACTACCAAGGGTCCATTCTACCATCAGACATTCTTCAAAGGACAACCCGGCCTCCCATCTACGACCAACCGATCGAAGCGCAGCTCAGAGTAAATATTTATTGCATTTTCCTTTTTCAAATGGGCGGTAATTTAGAATGCATAAGATACTGTATTTACAATAGCATAGCTGCCTACAGCCCGAAAGAGACATAGCTTCTCCCTTTGTTCCTCAGTCTTCCCGCTCTTTCATTCAAAATCCCACCCCCTTTCTTTGGGTAAACAGCTGTCATATCTATTCCGTCCGCTAGGGACGTTTTCCTTTATGACATAATTTGTAATCAATGTATGATACATTCTGTGTATATGTAATTCTGTGTAATTATTTAGTAAATAAATAATTCAACCAAATTTTGTATTGCTGATTCAACTTGTTAGCCAGGGTTCGTGAAGATAACCAAGAATTTACAACTTTCAGATTAGACTAAACAAGGTGACGATTAAATATTGACTGCTAATGATGTAAAAGATTACCAGGTCTTTAAGAGTTTATTCGGAAGATAACAGCTCTATAAACATTATTTCATGGTGCCCCAACTTTCTAGTTAATTACATTCACCTGATTAGCTTAATCAGGTAATATGAATTACAGAGAAATTATTTTATAGAATAGCACGTCATATCACTTAATCTGGCATAGCCAAAGACACGACAGGATGTAATCAGCTCCATGGTCTATTACAGTATATAATCAGCTCCATGTTATATGACAGTATATAAATCAGCTCCAGGGTCTATTACAGTATATAGTGTATCAATACGCTACATTGTCTATGACAGTATATAATCAGCTCCATTGTCTATTACAGTATGTAATCAGCTCCATTGTCTATTACAGTATGTAATCAGCTCCATTGTCTATTACAGTATGTAATCAGCTCCATTGTCTATTACAGTATGTAATCAGCTCCATTGTCTATTACAGTATATAGTGTATATAATCAGCTCCATTGTCTATTACAGTATATAGTGTATGTAATCAGCTCCATTGTCTATTACAGTATATAGTGTATGTAATCAGCTCCATTGTCTATTACAGTATATAGTGTATGTAATCAGCTCCATTGTCTATTACAGTACGTAATCAGCTCCATTGTCTATTACAGTATATAGTGTATGTAATCAGCTCTATTGTCTATTACAGTATATACTCAGCTCCATGGTCTA